>NC_069504.1:979259863-979450094 GCF_027579735.1 Bombina bombina
TTAGGGGTGTTAGGGTTAGACTTAGGTTTAGGGGTTAATAAATTTAGTATAGTGGCGGCAACGTTGGGGGAGGCAGATTAGGGGTTAATAAATGTAGGTAGGTGGTGGCGATGTTAGGGGCGGCAGATTAGGGGTTAATAATATTTAACTTGTGTTTGCGTGGTGGGAGTGCGGCAGTTTAGGGGTTAATATGTTTATTATAGTGGCAGCGATATCCGGAGCGGCAGATTAGGGGTTAATAATTTTATTTTAGTGTTTGCGATGCGGGAGGGCCTCGGTTTAGGGGTTAAAAGGTAGTTTATGGGTGTTAGTGTACTTTTCAGCACTTTAGTTATGAGTTTTATGCTACAGCTTTGTAGTGTAAAACTCATAACTACTGACTTTAAAATGTGGTACGAATCTTGACGGGATAGGGTGTACCGCTCACTTTTTGGCCTCCCAGGACAAGCTCGTAATACCGGCGTTATGGAAATCCCATAGAAAAAAGACTATACGCAATTTGCATGAGTTGATTTGTAGTAAGACCAAAAAATTGTGTGGTGCCCCTAAATCTGCAAGACTCGTAATACCAGCGGTAGTAAAAAGCAGTGTTATAAGGCTTAACGCTGCTTTTTTACTCATAACGCAAGACTCGTAATCTAGCAGCATGTAAGTGGTTTGTTCTTCCACAACGAGAGGTCTCTAATTATTTCCTCTTTTAGGCCTAGATAATTAGCGTTGTATAATTCCCGAGGGTTCGATGTGATATATATATCTAAATATTTCAATTTTGATATTGCGATGGGAATATTATGCTCTGCTTGTAAGAAGTGTATAGGGGACGTTAATATTTAATAACTCTGATTTTGAAAGGTTTAAGCGAAAATTAGAAAGAGTACCGTATGCTTGTATTTCACTCAAAAGTTCAGGGACGGATGTATCTATATTCGTTAAGGTGAAAAGGATATCATCCGCATATAGCGCCTGTTTATTTTCAACACCTCCTATGCTTATTCCACTAATTTTTTTTTTTTTCTAATTTTCTGCGTGAGGGTCAATTAATAGGGCAAAAAGGAGGGGAGACAAAGGGCAGCCCTGTCTTGTGCCGGTCGTGATCTCGAATGTGTCCGATAATGTTCCATTCACCCTAACGCGTGTTCGGGCTAGAATATAATGCAAAAGTCATATTTATGAATGAATCACCAAAATTCATGGCTTTTTTGACCTGCCGCAGAAACAGCCAATCGACACAGTCAAAGGTCTTCTCTGCGTCCGTCGAAAAAAGCGCTATGGGTACCACCTGCGATCGGGCATGTTGTACTAATTGAAATACTTTACAGGTGTTATCCCTGTCCTCTCTGCCAGGGACAAAGCCTACCTGATCAGTTGAAACTAAGGCCTAGATTTGGAGTTCGGCGGTAGCCGTCAAAACCAGCGTTAGAGGCTCCTAACGCTGGTTTTGGCCGCCCGCTGGTATTTGGAGTCAGTGATTAAAGGGTCTAACGCTCACTTTTCAGACGCGACTTTTCCATACCGCAGATCCCCCTACGCCATTTGCGTAGCCTATCTTTTCAATGGGATCTTTCTAACGCTGGTATTTAGAGTCGTTTCTGAAGTGAGCGTTAGAGCTCTAACGACAAAATTCCAGCCGCCTGAAAATAGCAGGAGTTAAGAGCTTTCTGGCTAACGCCGGTTTATAAAGCTCTTAACTACTGTACCCTAAAGTACACTAACACCCATAAACTACCTATGTACCCCTAAACCGAGCTCCCCCCACATCGCCGCCACTCGATTAAAATTTTTAACCCCTAATCTGCCGACCGCCACCTACGTTATACTTATGTACCCCTAATCTGCTGCCCCTAACCCCGCCGACCCCTGTATTACATTTATTAACCCCTAACTTGCCCCCCACAACGTCGCCGCCAGCTACTTAAAATAATTAACCCCTAATCTTCCGACCGCAAATCGCCGCCACCTACGTTATCCCTATGTACCCCTAATCTGCTGCCCCTAACATCGCCGACCCCTATATTATATTTATTAACCCCTAATCTGCCCCCCTCAACGTCGCCGACACCTGCCTACACTTATTAACCCCTAATCTGCCGAGCGGACCTGAGCGCTACTATAATAAATGTATTAACCCCTAATCCGCCTCACTAACCCTATCATAAATAGTATTAACCCCTAATCTGCCCTCCCTAACATCGCCGACACCTAACTTCAATTATTAACCCCTAATCTGCCGACCGGAGCTCACCGCTATTCTAATAAATGTATTAACCCCTAAAGCTAAGTCTAACCCTAACACTAACACCCCCCTAAGTTAAATATAATTTTTATCTAACGAAATAAATTAACTCTTATTAAATAACTTATTCCTATTTAAAGCTAAATACTTACCTGTAAAATAAATCCTAATATAGCTACAATATAAATTATAATTATATTATAGCTATTTTAGGATTAATATTTATTTTACAGGCAACTTTGTAATTATTTTAACCAGGTAAAATAGCTATTAAATAGTTAAGAACTATTTAATAGTTACCTAGTTAAAATAATAACAAATTTACCTGTAAAATAAATCCTAACCTAAGTTATAATTAAACCTAACACTACCCTATCAATAAATTAATTAAACACAATTCCTACAATTAAATAAACTAGCTAAAGTACAAAAAATAAAAAAGAACTAAGTTACAGAAAATAAAAAAATATTTACAAACATAAGAAAAATATTACAACAATTTTAAACTAATTACACCTACTCTAAGCCCCCTAATAAAATAACAAAGCCCCCCAAAATAAAAAATTCCCTACCCTATTCTAAATTAAAAAAGTTACAAGCTCTTTTACCTTACCAGCCCTGAACAGGGCCCTTTGCGGGGCATGCCCCAAGGATTTCAGCTCTTTTGCCTGTAAAAAAAAACATACAATACCCCCCCCCAACATTACAACCAATCAGATTGAGCTCGCATTCTATTGGCTGATCGGAACAGCCAATAGAATGCAAGCTCAATCTGATTGGCTGATTGGATCAGCCAATCGGATTGAACTTGATTCTGATTGGCTGATTCCATCAGCCAATCAGAAAATTCCTACCTTAATTCCGATTGGCTGATAGAATCCTATCAGCCAATCGGAATTCGAGGGACGCCATCTTGGAGAAGATGTTTGCCGGTCCGGATGTCCTCTTCTTGCCGGATAGGAGGAAGACTTTGGAGCCTCTTCTGGACCGGATTATGGATCGCCAGGATGAAGATCTTGGAGCCAGGACGGATCGGTGATACCTGGATGGTGAAGACAAGGTAGGAAGATCTTCAGGGGCTTAGTGTTAGGTTTATTGAAGGGGGGTTTGGGTTAGATTAGGGGTATGTGGGTGGTGGGTTGTAATGTTGGGGGGGGGGTATTGTATGTTTTTTTTTACAGGCAAAAGAGCTGAAATTCTTGGGGCATGCCCCGCAAAGGGCCCTGTTCAGGGCTGGTAAGGTAAAAGAGCTTGTAACTTTTTTAATTTAGAATAGGGTAGGGAATTTTTTATTTTGGGGGGCTTTGTTATTTTATTAGGGGGCTTAGAGTAGGTGTAATTAGTTTAAAATTGTTGTAATATTTTTCTTATGTTTGTAAATATTTTTTTATTTTCTGTAACTTAGTTCTTTTTTATTTTTTGTACTTTAGCTAGTTTATTTAATTGTATTTATTTGTAGGAATTGTGTTTAATTAATTTATTGATAGTGTAGTGTTAGGTTAATTGTAGGTAATTGTAGGTAGTTTATTTAATTATTTTATTGATAGGGTAGTGTTAGGTTTAATTATAACTTAGGTTAGGATTTATTTTACAGGTAAATTTGTTATTATTTTAACTAGGTAACTATTAAATAGTTCTTAACTATTTAATAGCTATTGTACCTGGTTAAAATAATTACAAAGTTGCCTGTAAAATAAATATTAATCCTAAAATAGCTATAATATAATTATAATTTATATTGTAGCTATATTAGGATTTATTTTACAGGTAAGTATTTAGCTTTAAATAGGAATAAGTTATTTAATAAGAGTTAATTTATTTCGTTAGATAAAAATTATATTTAAGTTAGGGGGGTGTTAGTGTTAGGGTTAGACTTAGCTTTAGGGGTTAATACATTTATTAGAATAGCGGTGAGCTCCGGTCGGCAGATTAGGGGTTAATAATTGAAGTTAGGTGTCGGCGATGTTAGGGAGGGCAGATTAGGGGTTAATACTATTTATGATAGGGTTAGTGAGGCGGATTAGGGGTTAATAACTTTATTATAGTAGCGCTCAGGTCCGCTCGGCAGATTAGGGGTTAATAAGTGTAGGCAGGTGTCGGCGACGTTGTGGGGGGCAGGTTAGGGGTTAATAAATATAATATAGGGGTCGGCGGTGTTAGGGGTAGCAGATTAGGGGTACATAGGGATAACGTAGGTGGCGGCGGTTTACGGAGCGGCAGATTAGGGGTTTAAAAAAATATGCAGGGGTCAGCGATAGCGGGGGCGGCAGATTAGGGGTTAATAAGTGTAAGGTTAGGGGTGTTTAGACTCGGGGTACATGTTAGAGTGTTAGGTGCAGACGTAGGAAGTGTTTCCCCATAGGAAACAATGGGGCTGCGTTAGGAGCTGAACGCTGCTTTTTTGCAGGTGTTAGGTTTTTTTTCAGCTCAAACAGCCCCATTGTTTCCTATGGGGGAATCGTGCACGAGCACGTTTTTGAGGCCGGCCGCGTCCGTAAGCAACTCTGGTATCGAGAGTTGCATTTGCGGTAAAAATGCTCTACGCTCCTTTTTTGGAGCCTAACGCAGCATTTGTTTGAACTCTCGATACCAGAGTTAATTTTATGGTGCGGCCAGAAAAAAGCCCGCGGAGCGTTAACAGCCCTTTTACCGCCGAACTCCAAATCTAGGCCTAAGTTTGGTAAGTGTTTGTTTAGACAGTTAGAAAGAACTTTGGCTAGGATATAATATCTGAATTCAGTAAAGATATGGGTCTAAAGTTTTCAGTTGCCATGGGTGGTTTGCCGGTTTTCGGTATCACAGTGATGTGAGCCTCCAGCATGGAGATGCTAAGGCAGGGATTCTCAGTCAAATCATTAAAAAAATGGAGCATTGTTGGAGCTAGGGACTTAATAAATGTTTTGTAGTATTTAGGGTTTAGCCCGTCGGGCCCTGGACATTTACAATTTGGTAGATCTTTGATCGCCTGATTTAGTTCCTCTAGTGTTATTGGAGCATCTCATTTTGCGGTGTCTGACTTGTCTAATATCGGAAGATCTATTGTGACCAGGTATTCGTCTATAGCCTGTTTTTTAATTGGATATTGCGTTTGGGCGTTTGTTTTGTCAGTGATGTTATATAACGCTGTATAGTATGTATTGAATGCATTAGCAATCCCTTTGTTACTTTTCAGTGTAGTTCCGTCCATTGTTTTAATATAGTGTATATGTGATTTGAGCTGTTTTCTGCGTATCGACCGGTCTGTTTCCCCCTTCATAGTATTGTTGCCTCCATAAGGTGCTGCCTGAGATCCAACCTGGCTCGTGTGTCTCCCCAGCACCCACATCAAGTGGATTTCTTTTGTGTTTGTCTTCTAGGGTTGCAAAGGTATGTAGAAGGTTCAGGTGCTTTGCTCTATATTGTTTTCTCAACCTAGCCGCGTGTTTAAGAAATTCACAACGCAAGCCACTTTTGTGGGCCTTCCATGTGTTGGGTAAGGATGTGTGCGTCGGAATGTTGTGTGTCAGGTAGTCTATCAGAGATTTTTGGAGGTCCGTTCTGATTAATGATTGGTCAAGAAGGGTATCGTCTAGCCTCCAGATATAGGTTGTAGAGGGTATGTCAGGCCATTGTACGGAACAGGTAACGGGGGCATGGTCCGACCAAGAGATCGAGCCAATATTACTTGCACTAATCATGTCTAGCCCTGTGGTGTCTGTGAAAATATAATCAATTCGGGAATATTTGTTATAGGGGGAGAGTAGTAGGTGAAGTCATTTTTGGATGGATGTATTGTTCTCCATACATCATGCAAAGCTAGATCTGAGATAGTTGCCCTGATCGATCTGATCGCTGTGTCAGGTACACTGGTTGAGATGTGTCAAGGCGTGGCTCAATAGGGACATTAAAGTCACCAGTTAGGAACACTGGGCCTTTAGCATGGTCCAACAGTACCCTGGTGAATCTTTTAATGAACTTGTGTTGCCTTACGTTCAGGGCGTATATTGTGGATAATGTTATTGGGTGATCATATAGTGTACCCGTCACAATGATGAACCGCCCCTCCAGGTCTTTCTCAATGTGTGTGGTTTTGAGAGATATTGAGTTGTGAATTAGGATGCCCACCCCACACTTTTTAGAAGTGCCTGAAGCAAAAAATGCAGTGGGATACTGAGTATTGTACCACTTGGGTTCCCTGAGAACATATGTTTTTTTATCTCTTACAGACACTATGCTTGATACAATGTAAAGATATGAATGTAAATATATGAAAGGAGTATTATGTTATTCTGATTTAAAGGCCAAAAGGGCCTGGATTATTATATTGAATATAAAATGTATTATTTATTTTTGTTTGCATCCCCTATTGTTGAAAGCCTTGCATGGCAGACTTGCAAATAGGAATATGAATTGTGATATGTTCTTCACTGTTGGTATATAAATAAATAAATACAAAAATAATAAAAGTTAAGAATAAAAACAATGGCCTAGATTACGAGTTTTGCGTTAGAGGCTATGCAGTGCTAGCGAGCAGTTTTGTCTCACCGCTCACTTACCTGCAGCGCTGGTATTACGAGTTTTCAGAAACCCGTCGTTAAAAGACAAGAAGTGAGTGTTGAACAAAATTTTGCTCATTACCGCACTCCAATACCAGTGCTGCTTAACTCAGAAGGTGAGCTGGTCAATCGGCCAATCGGAATCTAAGGGACACCATCTTGGATGACGTCACTTAAAGGTACCTTCATTCAGTAAGAAGACTCCGGATGAAGAGGATGCTCCGCGTCAGATGTCTTGAAGATGGACCCGCTCCGTGCTGGATGAAGATAAAAGATGCCGTCTGGATGAAGACTTCTGCCCGTCTGGAGGACCACTTTGCCAGGCTTGGATGAAGACTTCTCCCGGCTTTGTTGAGGACTTCGGCCGGGCTTGGATGAAGACTTCTCCCGGTAAGTCGATCTTCAGGGGTGTATTGGGTGGGTTTTATTTTTAGGTTAGGGACTTTGGGCTGCAATAGAGCTAACTGCCCTTTTAAGGGCAATGCCCATCCAAATGCCCTTTTCAGGGCAATGGGGAGCTTAGATTTTTTTAGATAGTATTTTATTTGGGGGGTTGGTTGTGTGGGTGGTGGGTTTTACTGTTGGGGGGGTGTTTGTATTTTTTTCAGGTAAAAGAGCTGATTACTTTGGGGCAATGCCCCGCAAAAGGCCCTTTTAAGGGCTATTGGTAGTTTAGTTTAGGCTAGGTTTTTTTTATTTTAATAGGGCTATTAGATTAGGTGTAATTAGTTTAAATATCTGTAATTTGTTTATTATTTTCTGTAATTTAGTGTTTGTTTGTTTTTGTACTTTAGCTAATTTAATTTAGGTAATTGTATTTAATTTAGTTAATTATTTAATTATAGTGTAGTGTTAGGTGTTATTGTAACTTAGGTTAGGTTTTATTTTACAGGTAAATTTGTATTTATTTTAGCTAGGTAGTTATTAAATAGTTAATAAATATTTAATAACTATTCTACCTAGTTAAAATCAATACAAACTTGCCTGTAAAATAAAAATAAACCCTAAGCTAGATACAATGTAACTATTAGTTATATTGTAGCTAGCGTAGGGTTTATTTTATGGGTAAGTATTTAGTTTTAAATAGGAATAATTTAGTTAATGATAGTAATTTTATTTAGATTTATTGTAATTATATTTAAGTTAGGGGGTGTTAGGGTTAGGGTTAGACTTAGGTTTAGGGGTTAATAACTTTAATATAGTGGCAGCGACGTTGGGGGTGGCAGATTGGGGTAAATAAATGTAGGTAGAATGTGGCGACATTGGGGGCGGCAGATTAGGGGTTAATAAATAGTATGTAGGTGTCGGCGATGTTGGGGCAGCAGATTAGGGGTTAATACATATAATGTAGGTGGCGGTGGTGTCCGGAGCAGCAGATTAGGGGTTACATTTTTTATTATAGTGTTTGCGATGCGGGAGGGCCTCGGTTTAGGGGTTAATAGGTAGTTAGTGTACTTTTTAGCACTTTAGTTATGAGTTTTATGTTACGGCGTTGTACCATAAAACTCTTAACTACTGACTTTTAAATGCGTTAGGACTCTTAACGGGGTAGGGTGTACCGCTCACTTTTTGGCCTCCCAGGACAGACTCGTAATATCAGCGCTATCGAACTCCCATAGAAAAAAGACTTTACAAAGTTTAAGTAAGTTTTTTTGCGGTAAGGCCAAAGAAGTGTGCGGTGACCCTAAACCTTCAAGACTCGTAAAAGCAGCGGTAGTAAAAAAGCAACGTTAGGACCTCTTAACTCTGCTTTTTTTACCCTAACGCACAACTCATAATCTAGGCAAATGTATCTTTAAATAAGAGCAACAAAACTCTTGCGTGGCTAGGCTGGTATTACTCCTTCACTATATGTTTTAGAGACATGTTCCTTCATCACCTGATGAACACTCAGTCATGTGAACAGTATCCATAGATATGTGTCCAATATTTGGGCTTTTTGGAAATGTGCTGCTTTCAACATACTGCAGATTTAGGATTCCAGTCATGATTCCTTTTAGTGGCTTGAATATACGTTGTGTGCATAAGGCATCATTTTTATGTTGTCACTTTACAATATTCACTTATCTTTCATGTGAACTGAATATACATTATTTCAGTATGTTCCCTTCTGGTAGTCTGTCGAGAACTCCAATTCCTCGAAAACTCCAATCTGACATCACTTCCGGTAACTCTTCTATTTTCACTATCTGTTTTTGCCTGTCTTGGGGGGCACACTGCCAATCCTCTGGCATACACCACAAGTAAACCTTGGGGAATGAGGTTTACAAGGGGGGCTTTGCCCCCCTTAAACCCTCCCAGGCGGAAGCAAATTAGATAGTGAAGATAGGCGATTACAGTGCCCATCTGATTGGTTGTGAATCCTGTCACTCACTAAGACACGGACCAATCAGATGTGTGGAATCACCGGAAGTGAGTCAGATTGGAGTTTTCGTTGTATTGGAGTTCTCTATAGAACACCGGCAGATAATAAGACTGGAAATACGTCACAACGCCATCTGAGCAATAGCGGATCCATGGAGGGTTGAGTTACTGTTTATTGTACTTTGATTGTGTATATAAGTGTACTGATTGCACCACAAAATTTGTCAGAAGAAGGAGCTGGTAAC
This sequence comes from Bombina bombina, assembly GCF_027579735.1. Taxonomy (NCBI): domain Eukaryota; kingdom Metazoa; phylum Chordata; class Amphibia; order Anura; family Bombinatoridae; genus Bombina; species Bombina bombina. The sequence continues at coordinate 979,269,241 of NC_069504.1, forward strand.
CCTGAAACGTCACCAATAAACTTGCGATAAACGTCCAGTGAGTGCTGCTTCCCATTTACTCACGCTGTCTGTGATGTATAGTGATAGTGAGCATACAGTTTAATAAATATAGATATATACTGTATATACATATATATATAGAAATATATATTTTAAAATAAAAAGGACATTTTTTTCTATGTAAAGAATATAGGAATTTCAAGTATTTCCATTAAAAATACATTACTAAACATTAAAAATGAATAAAAATGTGTAATCTCCTTTGCTAACAGGTCTCACCAGCACTGATAACAATGGAGGCTGATACAAGAATGCAGAATAATTAATAGCAGTGTTTATTATAAATGTATTACAATCATATATATCAGTAATCAGCTTATCAAGCAAGGCTGTTATTAAACTATACAGACAAGGAAGACAAGTTGCAACAGAGCAACTGTTAAAAGAAAACATCTGTATTCAAAACAAAGATAAAAGTACACCATGGAGGAGAGGGCTCCTTTTACGAGTTTTGCGCCACAACCGGTCGCTTACTGTGAGTAAGAGGAGCCCCCTCCATGGTGTAATCCATGGCTTGCTTTTTTTGCCTGTGACGTTTTTGCGACTTTGTCCGCTGCTTCTTGCCTGCACCACGCAGCCTCTGTTTTGTCTCCTTTCCCCTTTGACCTGAACACGGCTTCATTCTTGGGAGGATCTGAGCGGCGTCGCTCTCTTTCCTTGTTATTAAACTATAAATGCGTTACTTAACTTCGGACTTCACATAAGGCATCACACGCAGCAAGGTTTACATGTGTTTTTGTCAGACCTCTTTCTCAGCTAAAAAACAAAGAAGGTCAGATCTCTTGACAAGTAGTAAATCAAAAATGACTTTATTGAATTTAACTGAATAAAATTACAAAACCAGAAAACTAGTAAGGCCAGGTGTCTCCTGTGTTTTTTGTGCTGGTGGTTTGGGAATTTTATCCAGTTGAATTTAATAAAGTCATTTTTGATTTACTACTTGTCAAGAGATCCTCTTTGTTTTTTATTGATACCGGACTACAAGGAGTCCTTTCTTACCAGGGTCTTATTAACCTCACCTGGAGCGCTTACTTGTCTGCCTGAATGAGCCTATAACGCATGGTGGAAAGGAAAAAAAGCAGTGAAAGCAGTGAGAGTGGATTGGAGATCAACTCACACACCCTCATCTTGACCAGTGACGTCACACGCCACGCTCGAAAATAGAGACCAGCATTGGAAATAGCCGCATGGGACAAAGGCTTATCGAGTGAATTATCCCACACCGGAGCTGTGGTTCACAGTCTACGCCTGGATCCTTGACATGGCATATGTTCCAGCCTTGGAGGTCTAGTGAATGGTGGTGATTTCAGTTGGAAAGGGGTAAATGTGTGAAGTGCACCTCATAGAGGACAGCTGATTGATACATGGAACTGTATACACAATACTTACCTTGTGTGCTGTTTATCATTTGTGGACACTACCTGGCATTTGGTAGTTCACACTCATGAGATATTTATACCACTGTTATTGGCAGCAAGATTTGAAGCACCAGAGACTGGTTTACTTTCTAGTGTATGACATTGAACAGGGAATTACGCTTTATCACTCTTTCTCAGCTGTTGTCCAGAAAACTTCTCCATCGTACAGGTAAATATGTACTAAAATATATGTAATAATAAATATAGTAGACACACTTTGTCATCCCGCAACTCCAGAGGAAAAGATTGTAGAAATATTTTCTTAAAAACAAATCCAATTTTATTTGTCAAAACAGTTTAAAAATCATGTAAAAACATGTATGCTGCATAAGCTAGTCGCAGGCCTGCAACAAGGTGTTTAGAACCAAACGCCAAACATGTTTCGGGCCAAGTCTCAGCCCTTGTTCACCTATATTTATTGTTCACAATAAATATAGGTATGCATATTATGTACAGTTGTATTCAATAGCTTAGGCACCCCTGACAATTTCCATGATTTTCATTTATAAATAATTGGGTGTTTGGATCAGCAATTTCCTTTTGATCTATCAAATAACTAAAGGGCACAGTAATATTTCAGTAGTAAAATGAGGTTTATTGGATTAACAGAAAATGTGCAATATGCATCAAAACGAAATTAGACAGGTGCATACATTTGGGCACCCTTGTTATTTTGTTCATTTGAATACCTGTAACTACCTAGCACTGATTAATTGGAACACGCAATTGGTTTGGTGAGCCCATTAAAGGGACATTCCAGTCAAAATGTAAATTCACATAGATGAATTACATGTTTGAATAGAAACATATTTGCAATATACACGTATTAGCAAAAATGCTTCTAGTAAAAGTTATCAATGTTTTAGTGTTAACATTTTCCTCTGCAAGTGCACATGAAGTATAGCTAGATATTGTCACTGCAACCACATTTTAAATACTGCAGATGCTCAGATAATCAATGGGGCTTGTATCATGTCAGCAATTATCAAATTGAGTCATTAACAGATGGTACAGGCACCTTAGGCTCTATTAGCAAGTGCTGTGTTTAAAATGCTGGTGCACGGTGCATACTTAAATACACATTTGAAACAGCTATAGCTTATATTAGCAGCATTTTTGCTAATGCATGTATTTTACAAAACTGCTTCTGATAAATACCGAAATGCACCCATGTGGTTTCCAATTTTGGCTGGAATATCCCTTTAAGCCTTGAACTTCATAGACTGGTGCATCCAATCATGAGAAAAGGTATTTAAGGTGGCCAATTGCAAGTTGTTGTTCTCTTTGACTCTCCTCTGAAGAGTGGCAACATGGGGGCCCCAAAAAACTCTTAAATGACCTGAAAACAAAGATTATTCAACATTATGGTTTAGGGGAAGGCTACAAAAAGCTATTGCAGAGATTTAAGCTGTCAGTGTCCTCTGTGAGGAACATAGTGAGGAAATGGAAGACCACAGGCACAGTTCTTGTTAAGGCCAGAAGTGGCAGGCCAAGTAAAATATCGGAGAGGCAAAGGCAAAGGATGGTAAGAACGGTCAAAAACAGCGCACAGACCACCTCCAAAGACCTACAACATCATCTTGCTGCAGATGGTGTCACTGTGCATCGTTCAACAATTCAGCGCACTTTGCACAAGGAGAAGCTGTATGGGAGAGTGATGCAGAAGAAGCCTTTTCTGCACACGCCACAAACAGAGTCGCTTGAGGTATGCAAATGCACATTTGGACAAACCAGCTTCATTTTGGAAGAAGGTGATGTGGACGGATGAAACAAAGATTGAGTTATTTGGTCATAACAAGAGGCATTATGCATGGCAGCAAAAGAACACAGCGTTCCAAGACAAACACTTGCTACCCACAGTAAAATTTGGTGGATGTTCCATCATGCTGTGGGGCTGTGTGGCCAGGGCTGGTACTGGGAATCTTGTTAAAGTTGAGGGTCGCATGGATTCCACTCAATATCAGCAGATACTTAAGAATAATGTTGAGGAATCAGTCACAAAGTTGAAGTTACGCCGGAGCTGGATATTTCAACAAGACAACGACCCAAAACACTGCTCAAAATCTACTCTGGCATTTATGCAGAGGAACAAGTACAATGTTCTGGAATGGTCATCCCAGTCCCCAGACCTGAATATCATTGAAAATCTGTGGGGTGATTTGAAGCGGGCTGTCCATGCTTGCCATCAAACCTTACTGAACTGGAGATGTTTTGCAAGGAGGAATGGTCCAAAATACCTTCATCGAGACTCCAGACACTCATTACAGGCTATAGAAAGTGTCTAGAGGCTGTTATTTCTGCTAAAGGAGGCTCTACTAAATATTGATGCAATATTTCTGTTGGTGTGCCCAAATGTATGCACCTGTCTAATTTCATTTGATGCATATTGCACATTTTTTGTTGATCCAACAAACCTCAATTCACTACTGAAATATTACTGTGTCCTTCAGTTATTTGATAGATCAAAATGAAATTGCTGATCCAAACACCCAATTATTTATAAATGAAAATCATGGAAATTGTCATGGGTGCCTAAACTTTTGCATATGATTGTATATACAGTACATTCTCTACTAAACAAAATTTGTTATATACAGGGAGTGCAGAATTATTAGGCAAATGAGTATTTTGACCACATCATCCTCTTTATGCATGTTGTCTTACTCCAAGCTGTATAGGCTCGAAAGCCTACTACCAATTAAGCATATTAGGTGATGTGCATCTCTGTAATTAGAAGGGGTGTGGTCTAATGACATCAACACCCTATATCAGGTGTGCATAATTATTAGGCAACTTCCTTTCCTTTGGAAAAATGGGTCAAAAGAAGGACTTGACAGGCTCAGAAAAGTCAAAAATAGTGAGATATCTTGCAGAGGGAAGCAGCACTCTTAAAATTGCAAAGCTTCTGAATCGTGATCATCAAACAATCAAGCGTTTCATTCAAAATAGTCAACAGGGTCGCAAGAAGCGTGTGGAAAAACCAAGGCGCAAAATAACTGCCCATGAACTGAGAAAAGTCAAGCGTGCAGCTGCCAAGATGCCACTTGCCACCAGTTTGGCCATATTTCAGAGCTGCAACATCACTGGAGTGCCCAAAAGCACAAGGTGTGCAATACTCAGAGACATGGCCAAGGTAAGAAAGGCTGAAAGACAACCACCACTGAACAAGACACACAAGCTGAAACGTCAAGACTGGGCCAAGAAATATCTCAAGACTGATTTTTCTAAGGTTTTATGGACTGATGAAATGAGAGTGAGTCTTGATGGGCCAGATGGATGGGCCCGTGGCTGGATTGGTAGAGGCTGTTATTTCTGCTAAAGGAGGCTCTACTAAATATCGATGCAATATTTCTGTTGGTGCGCCCAAATGTATGCACCTGTCTAATTTCGTTTTGATACATATTGCACATTTTTTGTTGATCCAACAAACCTCAATTCACTACTGAAATATTACTGTGTCCTTCAGTTATTTGATAGATCAAAATGAAATTGCTGATCCAAACACCCAATTATTTATAAATGAAAATCATGGAAATTGTCATGGGTGCCTAAACTTTTGCATATGATTGTATATACAGTACATTCTCTACTAAACAAAATTTGTTATATACAGGGAGTGCAGAATTATTAGGCAAATGAGTATTTTGACCACATCATCCTCTTTATGCATGTTGTCTTACTCCAAGCTGTATAGGCTCGAAAGCCTACTACCAATTAAGCATATTAGGTGATGTGCATCTCTGTAATGAGAAGGGGTGTGGTCTAATGACATCAACACCCTATATCAGGTGTGCATAATTATTAGGCAACTTCCTTTCCTTTGGCAAAATGGGTCAAAAGAAGGACTTGACAGGCTCAGAAAAGTCAAAAATAGTGAGATATCTTGCAGAGGGATGCAGCACTCTTAAAATTGCAAAGCTTCTGAAGCGTGATCATCAAACAATCAAGCGTTTCATTCAAAATAGTCAACAGGGTCGCAAGAAGCGTGTGGAAAAACCAAGGCGCAAAATAACTGCCCATGAACTGAGAAAAGTCAAGCGTGCAGCTGCCAAGGTGCCACTTGCCACCAGTTTGGCCATATTTCAGAGCTGCAACATCACTGGAGTGCCCAAAAGCACAAGGTGTGCAATACTCAGAGACATGGCCAAGGTAAGAAAGGCTGAAAGACGACCACCACTGAACAAGACACACAAGCTGAAACGTCAAGACTGGGCCAAGAAATATCTCAAGACTGATTTTTCTAAGGTTTTATGGACTGATGAAATGAGAGTGAGTCTTGATGGGCCAGATGGATGGGCCCGTGGCTGGATTGGTAAAGGGCAGAGAGCTCCAGTCCGACTCAGACGCCAGCAAGGTGGAGGTGGAGTACTGGTTTGGGCTGGTATCATCAAAGATGAGCTTGTGGGGCCTTTTCGGGTTGAGGATGGAGTCAAGCTCAACTCCCAGTCCTACTGCCAGTTTCTGGAAGACACCTTCTTCAAGCAGTGGTACAGGAAGAAGTCTGCATCCTTCAAAAAAAACATGATTTTCATGCAGGACAATGCTCCATCACACGCGTCCAAGTACTCCACAGCGTGGCTGGCAAGAAAGGGTATAAAAGAAGAAAATCTAATGACATGGCCTCCTTGTTCACCTGATCTGAACCCCATTGAGAACCTGTGGTCCATCATCAAATGTGAGATTTACAAGGAGGGAAAACAGTACACCTCTCTGAACAGTGTCTGGGAGGCTGTGGTTGCTGCTGCACGCAATGTTGATGGTGAACAGATCAAAACACTGACAGAATCCATGGATGGCAGGCTTTTGAGTGTCCTTGCAAAGAAAGGTGGCTATATTGGTCACTGATTTGTTTTTGTTTTGTTTTTGAATGTCAGAAATGTATATTTGTGAATGTTGAGATGTTATATTGGTTTCACTGGTAAAAATAAATAATTGAAATGGGTATATATTTGTTTTTTGTTAAGTTGCCTAATAATTATGCACAGTAATAGTCACCTGCACACACAGATATCCCCCTAAAATAGCTATAACTAAAAACAAACTAAAAACTACTTCCAAAACTATTCAGCTTTGATATTAATGAGTTTTTTGGGTTCATTGAGAACATGGTTGTTGTTCAATAATAAAATTAATCCTCAAAAATACAACTTGCCTAATAATTCTGCACTCCCTGTAAACTGCTAATACATTGACTTATTAATGAATTATTTGTGTAAGGAACCATGAAAGATTTTCCATCCCATACAAAAGGATATTGAATGTGTCAAGGTATTTGACAATGAAGGGCTCAAAAGTGTGTATATATGTGTGATATGTGTATATATGTATGTATGTGTGCACAAACATATTTACACATATAAATACGCGCATACACATATATATAGACACTGTATGCATACACATATAAGACACACACACATATAGGTACACACATTGGAGCCCTTCCCAGTCAAACACTTTGCCATATACCATATCCTTTTTAACCCTTTTAAAACCTTTTTAGTAATATTAAATTTTAAAAAAAATTACCCTTACACTTTACTGTAGGTCTGAAGTTGCACTAAATATTAAAGTGCAGTTGCAAAAAAAAAAAACAATATATGGAGGTACATGCATGCATATTGTAAGATATAGTTATAGTATTTAAGTGTCAGATTTTTTCCAGTTTGTGTTCTCCTTTGAAGTCCATGGGGACAAGTCCTGAAGTTACTTTCCATTCGTAATATGCATGAGTTAAACGTTTACTTCTGGCGGTGTTTGCACGTGAGCGAAAGCAATAAATAGCGTACCACTTGTAATCTGGTCCATAATACACACAATATTTTTTATGATACATTTATAAGGACCTATACAACTGGAATACGCACTGAAATATGATACTGAATTAAATATTATGGCAGTGATATCACATGCTAAATTTGTATTAGTTAGTAATTTAACTTTTATGGCATTATAGTGCAATGTATACATTAAACTATTAAGAGCTATCAATACTCTTTATTTCTGTTACCATCAGGTGTATAACTGTGTGGTTAATATGTCATACTATTCTATTCTATCATCATTCACTAAAACATGATACAGCAGAATTGGTTCATTCATTTGCCTGGCTATTACTCAGTGCTATGTTAACATCCTTAGGCATTAGGAACACAGGTGAATTAACCTACCCACATACAAGACCAGCATTGTCTCATAGTGTACACAAGACAAAGCTGTAGAATCATAAGACCAGTCAGCTGACCTGAACAACCATTAAAGGGCTCTCCAAAGGGGGATCAAGTCAGATCTTTTTTCATTGTCATTGTGCACATAGCTTTGCAAACCTCTGTAATTATCTGTAACAACTGTGGCCTAACATGACTAAGCCATTTATGTAGTTCATAAATATTCAGTGGAGGAAATATTTGAGATCCAGATATAAAATAATCTATCCACTCACGTTTAAACTACACATATATCTATTTCTCAACATATATTTCTAAATATTGCTACATTTTATTATTTTTATTTAAAAACAAGCAATAGATTACATGAGAAAACATAATGTTAAACTGAATGATATTTTAGTAGAACCAGCCAAACACCACTCATACTGAAGAATCTGTATTATGTATTCAAACAAAATAAACCTATATAACTTGTAATATAATGTAGCATTTAGTGTAACAGGCAGTGCTCCTCAGCCAGTCACTGTTTTACACGCAAGGAAGGAAGATATTTCAAATGATAAGGATCAACTTGTTCAAAACAAGAAAAAATAATTCTGGATTTCTGATTCTTCACTAAAATGTTAAATAGTATAACACTTGTCTGTTTTGTTTCTTCCTTTTTCACATTAGATACTTGTTTAGCCTAGTATTATATAATTTTATTTTAATACATTGTTATCAAACTCAGCTTTACCTTACCCCACATTCATGTCATAAAAATATGCGTACCCAAAAGAGGGAAAACTATAATCATTTGTGACTATAACTGCTGTATAAATACATTTAAATGTAATATCATGAATCCCTGTATTTCAAAGATTGTTTTTCCTCTTTTGGGTATAAATATGTTAAAGGGACAGTATACTATAAAATAGTTTTTTCCCTTAATGTGTTTCCAATTACTTTTTTTTACCAGCTGCAGAGTATAAAATGTATGAGATTTGCTTTTTTAAGGCTTATTTATGTATAGGAATTAGCTGATTTTGTGTTTTGAAGCCACAACCTAATAAAATGGGTTGAGCTTGTATGTATAATCAGATCTCATTACTGTATCACATTGTATACATATCTGCTTTATTATATTAAATATATATATTATATCTGTCCATAAACCAATCCATCAGTACTTGGAGAGAACAATTGAAAATTAACATTTTATTACCTTATCTCTTCTATAACCTACTGGGAGTGTAATCTCTTATACTGGCTGTGTTTACACAGCTTGGCCTTGAGGCCAAAATCTTTCAGGATGGGTGGGGATACCACAGGCTAAATAATCTATTTCAAATGCCAATATAAGGGTAATGGAAATACTTGTAAACATTTTAATACACTCCAGCAGGTAAAGTCGATCATTGGGAACAAATTAAAAGAGAGAACATTTTTGAGTAAACTGTCCCTTTAATGTGGTGTGGAGTTTTGGGGAAAATGTATTCTTTTTTATCTGTGTCTCACAGCTTTGCTAGTTCTTTTAAAGTCTTGACAAAGGAGTATTTAGAATCTGAAACGTTGACACTGTATAAGATGGATTTGTAATAAAAAAAAATAATAATAATTTGGTTAAGTCCTGTGAGTGCCCTCCAATCAATCCTCTTTGTATATATACATCTGGGGAAGCAACCAGGCAATCAATCAGTGAAGATGGAAAGGAGTACATTGAAATAAAAGGTATGTATGTATATGTGTATGTATCTGTATATGTGTATGTATCTGTATATGTGTGTGTATGTATATATGTGTATATATGTATATGTATCTGTATATATGTGTATATATGTATATGTGTATGTATCTTTATATATGTATATGTGTGTATATGTATATATGTGTATATGTATATGTGTGTATATGTATATGTGTGTATATGTGTATGTATCTGTATATATGTGTATATGTATATGTGTATATATGTATATGTGTGTATATGTATATGTGTATTTATCTTTATACATGTATATGTGTGTATATGTATATATGTGTATATGTATATGTGTGTATATGTATATGTGTGTATATGTATATGTGTATGTATCTGTATATATGTATATGTATCTGTATATATGTATATGTATCTGTATATATGTGTATATATGTATATGTGTATGTATCTGTATATATGTGTATATATGTATATGTATCTGTATATATGTGTGTATATGTATATGTGTATGGATCTGTATATATGTGTGTATATGTATATGTGTATATATGTGTGTATATGTAAATGTGTATGTATCTGTATATATGTGTGTATATGTATATGTATATGTATATGTGTGTATATGTATATGTGTATATGTATATGTGTGTATATGTATATTTGTATATATGTGTATATATGTGTGTATATGTATATGTGTATATATGTGTGAATATGTATATGTGTGTATATGTATATGTGTGTATATGTATATGTGTATATATGTGTGTATATGTATATGTGTGTATATGTATATGTGTATATATGTGTGTATATGTACATGTGTATGTATCTGTATATATGTGTGTATATGTATGTGTATATATGTGTGTGTATATGTATATGTGTGTATATGTATATGTGTGTATATGTACATGTGTATGTATCTGTATATATGTGTGTATATGTATATGTGTGTATATGTATATGTGTGTATATGTGTGTATATGTATATGTGTGTTTATGTATATGTGTGTATATGTATATGTGTGTTTATGTATATGTGTGTATATATATATATATATATATATATATATATATATATATATATATATATATATATATATATGTTTGTGTGTATATATATATATATGTATATACTGTATATATAAAAGCATAAATTAAGGATCCGCACTCACTGGACTTTCCACACAAAAGAATTTTAATCTGTGTAGTCACTATACACATTAAACCTCTTTTCTGTGGGAAGTTCAGTGAGAACCAGCCAATAAGTTATAAAGCAGCTGCTCCATAACTTGTCCACCTGCTTGGAGGCGGAGGACAGAAATCAACCTGATTGAATACAATCGGGTTGATTGACACCCCCCTGCTAGCGGCCGATTGGGGCGGTATTGCGCAAGCAGTTCTGTTGAACTGCTTGTGCAATAATAAATGCTGACAGCGTTCTTGGATGGCATTTGCCTATTTATGTGTACCTGCCATATTGCACATGAATTTGATCAGACACTATATGTTTGAGCAGTTTGTTAGAGGTAATATTGGCTAGGAAACTGAATCCCCTATGGTCTGTTACAAAAATATAATTGTAAGGTACAGATCCAAACCAGGAGTGAAAGTACCCAAGTGCTGGGGGGCCCTTAGCAGTCAATCTACACATACATGGGCAGGGGAGCCATTAATTAGTGCAGGTAACTGAGTTACCTTTGGGACCCAAAACGTTTTGCACCAGGGAGGGCCCCCTGTTGAGTTGGTTCACTATTTGAATGTGTGACCCTGGCAAATACCAGTCTGTCTACCATCTTTACGTAATCGACACAACCCTTAGCTACACGAGTCATTTTTATATAACAAATTTGCTAAACTAGGAAAACTAACATGGACTACAGTAAATTATATAAACAGTGTTTAAATGACACAGTCGGCCCTTCTAAACCCCCCAACTGCTGGGAAACTCCCTATGTTTTGCTTGTTCACGGTGACATCACCAATTTAAAGACCTAGTTAAAAAAATTAGGGCGTGGTTACCCTATTCATATCACTGATAGAATGTGGGGCTATGGTTAAACTTTTATTTAGGGGCTGGCTTTACATTCTGCCTTGTAGCTAAGTGCACGTGAAAAAGGAAAAGGAGGGAACGGGAGTGAAGAGGTGGGGAGTTCCCCTGGAGACGGAATAAATACAGGCAGCCTCCGCTAGAGCAGACATTCACATCACAGGATACTATCAGCGTTCAGTAGCGAGACAAGCGGTGACATTTTGTATCTGCGACATTAGACCAGGAAGAGCTGCGAGAGGTGCCATGTCAGTCACGGTTAAAGCTTACCTACTGGGGAAGGAAGAATGTCACAAGGAGATCCGCCGCTTCCCCTTGGAGCTGCCCGGGGGGAAAGGCAAAGTCGGCCCCAAAGTCAGCTGTGAAATGCTGTCCAGGAAGGTGACAGAGGTTTTCCAGGGCCTCAGACAGGCTTCGTTTCAGATGTTCTACAGAGGTGAGATACATTGATCATGTTATTGATTAGGTTATGGATGCTGTGAAATCAGAATAATGTAAATTGTACACAGTGTATAGGTGCATATATCCTACATTATTCTATATAGAACTATTTACCGTCTAAGTGGTTACATTTGGAATATAAAATATAATGTGTAATTTATGTCCATATAATGATATAGCATTTAGATATGGATATTATATATTTAATAGTTTGCACACAAATTGTTTGGATTTATCATTGTATCTGTTATATTAAAACCTAAAATAACGACTCATAGCCTTCTAAGTGAACAGAAATAAAAAAAAAAATAAGATTTATTTTCAAATGTAACATCTAATAAACTGTATGTAACCCAGAAAGCATTTATTGCTTGATTCATTCAAAACCATTGTTCTATAATTAATATAAAACATAAAAGTGATGTTTAAAAGTAACCTTCAAAATACAATAGTCAATTTTTATATAAATATACTGTATGTGTGGAGTTGATGATCCTATCCCATATTCTAATAAGGCCTAGCTCGTTGACATTTGGCATGTTTCTGTGTTTGGCAGGAGTGGCGTGGTGTGTCAATATCTAGACTAGGGCAAAGGGAAAATAACTCCAGGCAGGGGTGGAGCAAATTAACTTTGACAGCATACAGTGTAAATATAGTTTTGGTAAATAAGCATACAGTGCTTTTCACAATAAAATTAAACAAGCTTTGTATCAAAGGGACTGTAAAGTCAAAATTAAACCTTCATGTTTAGATACAGCAGTGTGCTTGTGTTTTTAAAGGGACAGTCTATTCAAAATTAAACTTTCATGATTCAGATAGGTCAGGCAATTTTAAACAACTTTCCAATTTACTGTTATCATTAAATTTGCTTTGTTCTTTTGGTATTCTTTTTCTGAAAGCTAAACCTAGGTAAACTCATATGCTAATTTCTAAGCCCTTGAAGGCCCCCTAGTTTTTCACAGCTAGAAAGCACTAGTTTGTGTGTGCAATATAGATAACATTGTGCTGGCTCCCCTGTAGTTATTTATTTATTAGCCAGCACTGATTGGCTACAATGCAAGTCCTTTTACAATAACTGAAATAAGGGGCAGTCTCCAGATGTTTTTATACAAGGTAATTACAAAGGTAAAACGTGTATTAATTGGTTATACAAAACTGGGGAATGAGTAATGATGGGATTATCTAGACTGTCTTTAAAGGGACAGTCAATACCATATTTTTTGTTGTTTAAAAAGATAGATAAACCTTAACTGCAGTTTAGTGAGTACAGTTTATTTAAGGTTAGCACTGTTTGTTCAAATATTATCATCTGTTACAAGTGACTGAACACAGGCAGTAAAAGAAGCATATAATGAATGCAAAAATTGGTTTTCGATGTCTGTATTTTCATATATTTTTCAATAAACAGATGAAACAAACAAAAAAAAAAAGATGGATAATCCCATTATTACCCATTCCCCAATTATAATACATATTTTACCTTTGTAATTACCTTGTATCTTTGCATCTTCAAACTGCCCCCTTATTTCAGTTCTTTGACAGATTTGCATTTTAGCCAATCAGTTTTCACTCCTATGTAACTTCACGTGCGTGAGCTCAATGTTAACTATATGGAACACATTAACTAATGCCCTCTAGTGATGGAAAAACTGTCAAAAAGCATTTAGTTTAGAGGCGGTCTTCAAGGTCTAAGAAATTAGCATATGAACCTCCTAGGTTTAGCTTTCGACTAAGAATACCAAGAGATCAAAGCAAAATTGGTGATAAAAGTAAATTGGAAAGTTGTTTAAAATTACATGCCCTATTTGAATCATGAAAGTTTATTTTGGACTTATCTGTCCCTTTATGTCTCTGTTAGCAGTGTTTGCAACAGTCTTTGTTGTAATGCTGTTTTTTATTTTTGCCATATAGTACTAAGGATGTGTACACCCCTGAGCTCCTATGAGTGTACATATATATGTTCAAATATTTTAAAGGGACAGTCTACTTGTTGTTGTTTTTTATTGTTAAAAAGATAGATAACATCTTTACTAACCATACTAAAGGAAGAAAACATACTAAATGTATGGGATTTTAGAAACCTTTTTTGATTTGCTACATTGATATTTAAACAAATAGAAACTAGTTTTGGCTTGTGTAGAGTAAGTACTAATTGTGAACAAACTATTTAGACAGTGTCAATAAGAATAATCTAATTTAAATAGTACAAAATTATTTTCTAATTAAATGACCTGTGTTCTATTTGTCCGTAACTACAATGTGTTTGAAACTTTATGTTTAACAATGAAGAAACTGCAAACACACCAGCTTATGCTCTAATTTATTTTTCTCCAGACGAAGAGGGAGATTTGGTTGCCTTTTCAACCGATGAGGAACTGAATATGGCTCTTGACATGCTGTCCGAAGATGTCTTCCGTATCTATATTAAAGGTATCTTATTTGTATTCTGGCAGAAATGTCCAGATCAAAACTGCATGCAATTCTCTCCTTTCACTGTAATCTGCTCTGAAATTTAAAACATATAATTCAATAAAAAGGAGCATTGTTATGTTATCCATGTAGATTAGTTAAATTGAATGTAAAGTTTGAGCAATGAGTGCCCAGTTTTTAGTAATCCTATTAAAAACAGGGGCACTTTCATTCATCAAACTTTTAATTACACTGCTTTTGTTAAAATACTCTCCTTTTCTTTCTGCAAGCCACTCCAGCCCATTGCAAGCCTCTTCTTATGACAAGAATGATGATTCCGGTATCCTCCAATCACGACTTCCCCCCCGGGGGAATCATTGCCTAAAGCAACGCCGTGATTTGTGGAAGACCGGAATCGTCATTTCTGATGTCGGCAGAGGCTTGCGGAGGAAGCGCTGTAGCTGCTTGCAGAAAGAAAAGGTAAGTGTTTTTAAAAAAGCAGTGAAATTTAAATTTTGATGAATGAAAGCACCCATGTTTTTAATAGGATTATTAAAAACCGGGCACTGATTCATCAAAATTTATATTCACTTTAAAGGGGACAAAAAATAATTTATCTATGCTTTACCTAGTGACCCTGCAAATACATGTTTTGTATATTATATACCAAACTAACTATACGAAGTGACATTACCTTTTTATATTTAATTTCAATTTACACTGTCTCAGTTACAATCTGTAATATTAATGTTATCCTTTTGCAAACAATTCTGGGGTATAAAGATGATCTTAACACGTGCATTTATGTCACAGAGAGGAAAGATTGCAGGCGTGAACATCGCTCACACTGTGCCCAGGATAACATGCAGAACATGGTGCATCCCAACGTGACCTGTGACGGATGTGAAGGTCCTGTTGTGGGGAACAGGTTCAAGTGTTTGATTTGCCCAGACTATGACCTGTGCAGTGCCTGCGAGGGGAAAGGGATCCACAAGGAACACAATATGATCATGTTCCCAAATCCTGTGGTGAGCAGCAGCTTTATAAATACATGGGATACAACAAGATGCCCAATAAGCTATGTTTGTTGCTATTAAGGTATCTTGAATGGGGATTTTGTTATTGTGGTACTAATTCTAATCTTCTATTTTCCAGGGTTTTCCCCACCGTGGTCGCTGGTTCCGTAAAATGCACCATGGAGTGCCCCCGCATGCCTGGATGCATGGTTGGGGGTACCCTGCAGGAGGATTTAACTGCCATGGCTTTGAAAAGCCTCAGAACCCTTCTGCAACCCCAAACACAACAGCTCCCGATGAAGGTAATGTCAATGTTTATTTATTGTGTGATGTCAAGCCAATTTAAACACTATCTTCTTTCCATTAAATGTAATTACACTTTTTTAATTCTTGGTCCACATACTATGGCCCCAATTTATCAAGGTCTGTCGGACCTGATCCGACAGTGCGGATCAGGTTCCGACAGACCTTGCTGAATACGGCGAGCAGTACGCTGGTGCAACGCCGCCCCCTGCAGACTTGGGGTTTCAATCAACCCGATCGTACTCGATCTGGTTGATTTCCGGTGATGTCTGTCCACCTGCTCAGAGCAGGCGGACAGGTTATGGAGCAGCGTTCTTTCTGACCGCTGCTTCATAACTGCTGTTTCTGGCGAGCCTGCAGGCTCGCCAGAAACACGGAGCATCAAGCTCCATACGGAGCTTGATAAATATGCCCCTATATCTGCTAATCTAGTTAGTAATGCTAACAATTGTAATAGATATGCAATACTTTTAAATACTGTACTGGCAAATTTTCTCTCTCTTTCTCTCTCTCTCCTTGTCAAGCATTCAGATCAGATCAGGATGATCCTTGTGTTATGTTATCACCAGCATAAATCTTGAGTAGATCTGTATTCATTTAATATTGTATACAGCTCAAACATTTATTTCATTTCCATCTTTCATGCACGTTGCGCCCAGGTATGGAAAGCTGTGTAGGCTGACCTCCATAGCATGGCAAACTGCTGCAGGGAACTTATCATGTTTCTTAAATTTTGCCCCAGAATACACAGAAAATGATTTATTCTGGTGACAGTATCTGTCTCTTTAGATGTAGGCATGTAGCTAGCAATGTGTGAGTGCACAAAATATAGATTCTTTTATGGGTTTATATTTCTGAAATTGCATATGACATGCTATAATATATCATGATATATATTCATAGGCATGAATTAAAGACAGTGTTTATTAAATATTAATGGGGTTTAAGCTGTAATTGAAATCATAGCAAACTTTCTGCTTCACTACCGTAGGGATCTAAATTAATGTCTGTTGTAATGTACTGATACAGAAAAGCTTAATTAGGGCATATTCAGCATCAAACAGTGAAACAGCAGCTGAGCCCACGGCTAGTGTAGTGATCCTTGACGCTTCCAAATCCGTATATGAGAAAGTTTTGATGCTTGATTCCGTAGTATTCACAATCTTAATGCTGGAGCTGTGCAAAGAATGTGCTGAGTCAGTCTGAAGGGTAAATGGCTGTCATTGCACAATATTCCTAAATTGTTTACATTTATACTGAGCATAGCAATTGCTATTAAACAGTGAGAATTGCAGCCTGTACTTGCATACACTGCTGTATACACATGGAAATATGCAGTATTACAAAGTAATTAGGTGCTCACACATATGCACAAGAATTAAATATAATTATATATTGCCAATGTCTTAAAAATGCATTTTAATGCCATAGATATGTCCTTTTACACACATTAACTGCTACTAGCTGTATTTATCTACAGCACATTTTTGCAGCCCTCTCCAGCATCCAAGGGGTTAGAAAGTTTGGAGCTGCCTTGAATTTCTTTTCTTTCTTTACATAATTAATGATATATTATCTGGTGCAGTTTTGTATAGAAAGTGATGTCGGCAACTGCACAGCAAATCTGACACCTTGTTAATTCTGTTTTTTTTTGTTATTTTATACATTTTGGATTAAACCAATTACTTCTAGAAATTATCAGGGTTTTTTTTTTAAAAAAAAGGAAAAGTGAAAAATAATTATTAACTCCACATACATGTATTTATATATATATTTTTTTCACCCAAGCTGCCCCTGCCGGTACATCACAACCATCCCAAGATCCCAATGTCACCTTTCTGAAGACTGTTGGAGAGAGTGTTGCTGCTATGCTGGGCCCTCTAGGTCAGTACAAAGTATCCCCATTCAAGAACCTTATACTGTAGCATATTTCTCTGACAAAATATATATATATATTTATTTATATTTTTTAATTTCACTGAGGGTCTGGAGATATTTAAATGGACACTAAACCAAATTTTTTCTTTAATGATTCAGATCGAGCATGTAATTTTAACCAAATTTCTAATTTTCTCCTATTATCAATTTTTCTTCTTTCTCTTGCTATCTTTATTTAAAAAGCAGTAATGTAAAGCTTAAAAATCGGCCCATTTTTGGTTGAGAACCTGGGTTATGCTTGCTTATTGGTTTGCTAAATGTAGCCACCAATAAGCAAGCGCTATCCAGGATGCTGAACTTAAAATGGGTTGGCTCCTAAGCTTTAAATTCCTGCTTTTTAAATAAGGATAGCAAGAAAACGAAGAAAAATTGATAATAGGAGTAAATTACAAAGTTGTTTAAAATTGTATGCTCTTTCTGAATCATAGGGGAAAAAAATTGGGTTTAGTGTCCCTTTAAGTGCATACTGCAGTTTGCCTGACCTAGTCTATTTAATGAGCAGTGGTAAATAGTGCATTTTAAAAGGGCATTATACATATTTTATGTTATGTCTCTTGCTATTGTGTACAGGTTGTACGCGTAACTACAGGGGTCTCAGTCATGATCTCTAGTGTGCCCATCTAAAGAAAACTTAGGTTACAGAATTTGCTTTTCAAGCACAATTTTTACACAAAAACAAGAGATGATTAATGTCCCTTTTAAGTTTAAACCTAAAACACACAAACTTATGTGTCCTCTGGCTACCGTGAATTTCAGGATTATTAAGGGGGTGTATGCCTGGAATGCTCTGAAAAACCCTGTGATTTCTTTTTTATTGTGTCCATTTTAAATGATTTTTATATGCAGATCTGGTGCAACACCTTGCTTAACTGCTAATATATTATGCATAAATAATAGTTTCTAACACATGCATTATGTAAAATGTGATGTTTCCGAGCTTCTGGGCCTTGATAACTGAAAATGTTTCCCAGTCAACTTTTGCCTTTGGGTAGTAGAAGAGTTATTAATCTCTAGTCCTTAGGAGAGATTTTAAGTATATTTTAATCAGAGCAGATGTAAAATAATTAGATTTTTGCAAAGATGCTCTTAGACACCTGAACTGTCAGTGGCTTGAATGCAATTACCATGTAGTAGAAGCCTATGCCTCACCGATTTGTGCCATGCCAGGCAACCAGTTTAATACGTCTACAACACAGATATGTCACATGACCACGTATGCCCAACTATCTTTCTTTTCAGTATGTTGCACTCAGTCATCCATTTCTGAGGGTGTAGAAAAAGCACAATCTTAAGATGTAAAATTGCAGGGAATATAATATATGTTCATTGCATAATTGTTTTTAGTAATTATTTTATAGCCTATTGATGAGGTCAATATCCTTTTAAGCCTTGTTTTCCATACAGTGTGGTGCCATCTCTGGCAGGGAGAGTCTGCATTTTATGGGAGCAAATAATTTGACTGCATATATTCCAACTCATTATAAATATGCATCTCTAGTGTATGTATAGTGTTTTGAAGTAAATCTTGTAGCTTAAAGCAATCTGACTATAACAAAGGCCTGTTTCCTTGGAGTGGGTACCTATTTAACTGATGCAGAGGAGAACCAGGGAAGATAGTTGCCAACCTGTACTAAAACAAACAAAAACAAATCTATATTCCCTATGTAATGAGCACTGAATGGAAAAACATATTTTTAATTGTATTGACTTTTCTGTACTGTAGACATTGATTGCAATTTATTTCCTCTTACAATTTTGTAAGTGCTCCTTAATTGAATTTGCATATATTCAATGTATTTCCTTACTGCTTATTATCCATCTATATTAATATTATCATTTCCAGGTATAGATGTGGATATTGATGTTGAACATGGTGGAAAGCGAAGCAAAGTCTCAACTTCAGAGCCTGGTGCTGAGGATGTAAACGCTCCGCAAAATAGTGCAACATTCCAGAATACGCCAAACAATGAACAAGATTGTTCAATGGAGACAGATCAGATTGCTCTACGGATGAAAAATATAGCTTTGAAATCACCTTTGCCACCAGACAACGTGAGTTTCTATTCGAATTGTGCTCCTGGAATAATATTCCAGGAGCATTGGATGTTTACCTTTTATCATTACTATTATGAAGAACACACAATTATTAGGGGGTTTTAGGTAGCGTGCCCTGAGGTCTGAAATTGATAAACACTGATCTAATCACACAAGACTTGGGGGCCTGATTTTCTAAAGCTCTTCATTCTGGTGAGATTCTATAAGATGCCTCATCAGTATTAATAGGCCCCTCATGGTTTAGATTAAGAATGCCATTTTAAACAAATTTCCAAATAATTTTCTTAATTCTCTTGGTTTCCTTTGTTGAGTGCATCTAAGGAGCATGCATATCTCTTTAGCTCTCTATGGCAACAGTATTTGCAACATTGTTTATAGTAATGTTTTACATTGTTGCTAACACTGCTTTCATAGAGTGACATGCACTCCCCTGAGCTCCTATCAGCCTACTCAATTTTAGTCTACAACAAAGGATACCAAGAAAATTAAATATATTTAAGAGAAATTAAAAAAAAAAAGTTTTCATTTCAACTTTACTGTCCCTTTAATAATTACTGCCCCCCCCTTAATAAGAGTTAGTTTTTTTTCATATTCAGGAGCCTGTAAAACTACTTTTGAGATTGTAAAGTAAATGAGCAGGATTTAGTCATACTTGGCTCTCACCTGTAGCAGACACATTAAACAATTCTAAAGAAAATACTGCTTCAGAGTCAGAATGAAAAAATCTTTAGTTAATGTTCACTTAACTTTTTTATTGTATTCCCCCCCCCCCCCCACCAGGAACAGGCGGAGAACAGTAGCAGCACATCAGGAGGTGAAGATGACTGGACTCATGTCTCTCCCAAAGAAGTTGACCCATCCACTGGTGAGCTGCAGTCATTACAAGGCAATGACACCAATCAGCCCAGTCCCTTAGACCCAGCAAAAGCATCCACTTCATCCACACATACAGGGCTGAGAGAAGCGGCAATATATCCACATCTCCCAGCAGGTAAGTTATATGCAGTTGTGCTGATAAAGGACTAGATTACAAGTGGTGTGCTATTTAGTGCTTGCGCATCAAGTAGCGTGCATATTACCATTTGAAAGTAAAATGTTTTCACACAAGCACTAACTCGACATGGGCAAAAAGCCAAACTTCGAATATCACGACCACTGTAACATATCCCCCCCCCCATAGACTTCAATAATGTGCAAAAAGTGGGGGGGAGTGACTAATACCCTTAACCATGCGTTAACCTGACATGAAATATTAATATTTCACATTACAATGTTCTTAACATACAAGAATATGGTTCAATTTATTCATAAATATATATAATGGTGTGCGTGTAAAATTCCCCTATGTAAAGAATTTTGGAATTTGACATGTTTACAGTAAATACATAGTTTAAACAATTTATGAAAAATGAATATTGCATAAATATGATTTTACTTGTTTTTAGCTCTTTGACTGCAAAGGGCTCCAATATATGTGTATGTATGTGATATATATATATATATAATTTTTTTTTTATACACACCTCCCCCTGCATACATATTTAGACGTGTATGTATCTCTGTTAAAGCCATTTGCACTCTTTTTTTTTTTTTCCCCCCTAAGAGGTGACGTTTTTAGCTCTTAGCCAATAGCAGTGCAGTAAATCTGGCTCCCATGGGCTCCAAGCCGGATTTACCGCACTGTTATTGGCTAAGAGGTGAAAACGTCACCTCTTAGCAAACATATTTTTATTTATTTTTTTAGCCGTGGGCTTTGTTAGTAGCTCAAATTGCCGATCGGTTGAGACAAATAAAGAGCTTTCTGCATGAAGTATCTTATACTTCATAAATGAAAGTCCCATTTATTTGTTTCAATAGTCAATCCTAGTGTTTGTGAAACGCTAGGATTAACTTTCACTTTAAGGCTGTATGAACCTTCAGAAACGCTTAACATCCCTGCTAATGGCTTTATATCGTCCTCGGCTAAACTGAAAAGAAGAGAATTATCAATTTCTATTTTTTCATTTTGCCTGTTATTGGTATAATGAAAAGTGGTTTAGCTTTTAAATTGCTTGTTTCATAACACAGTAAAAAAATTATCACTTTTTATAGCAATGAAAACGTATTAATGCAAATATAAAACTAAGGTTTGGTAGCAAATGAAAAAACAGAAGACAGAACTGGTGGCTTCATCTTCTAGGTTTTACATTTAAAGGGACATAATACTCATATGCTAAATCACTTGAAACTGATGCAGTAGAACTGTAAAAAGCTGACAAGAAAATATCACCTGAGCATCTCTATGTAAAAAAGGAAGATATTTTACCTCACAATTTCCTCAGCTCAGCAGAGTAACTTCTGTGTAAAAAGTTATACTCCGCTGCTCCCAGCTGCAGGTTAAAAATTTTTTTAAAAAAATGAAGAAATGAACAGCAGCCAATCAGCATCAGCAGTGCTGAGGTCATGAACTCTTTTACTGTGATCTCATGAGATTTCACTTAACTCTCATGAGATTTCATTGTAAACTTCCCTAATCTGAATAGGGAAATAATATGAGAGTGCACGAGGCTCATCCTTTCAGCTGTCCCAGGACAGACACAATAAAATGCTGCTTAGAAATCCTTTACAATGGGAGGTGGCTACTGAGGAACTTTTGAAGTAAAATATCTTTCTTTTTTACATAGAGATGTTCAGGTGATATTTTTCTTTTCAGCTTTTTACAGCTATGCTGGATCACTTTCAAGTGTTTAAACATTTGGGTATTATGGCCCTTTAAAGAGAGAGCTCAAATTTGAAATATGCATGGGTGCATTTCAGTTCTTTAAATAAAAGCATTTTTGCAATATTCTTCCATTAGCAAAGATGCATATATTAAAAGTTACTATTTTTTTTGGTGGCATATGCACATATGCTGTGACGGCCTGTGCACCATTATTTAAGCTCAGAAAGCTGTTGCTGGTGTGTATTGTGCCTTTAAAGACTTCATTTGTGTCATACAAGCCACTGCTGACTTTCTAAGAATGCGCAGTATTTAAATACTGGTGCAAGGGCCATCACAGAATATGTGTATATTCCAATAAAAACAGTAATACATTTGACTAAAAGCATTTTTGCTAATGTAAGTATTACAAAAATGCTTCTACATAAAATTCATTTCAATTTAGACCTTTATAACCGTTATACACATAGCTAAAGTCATTGTTTTATATTATGGAACAAGGGGGGGAAGTTATAGCTGTGTGCAGAGCTGCACGCACATTTCATCATCTTATAAAATGTAATGCTTTATTTGTATTCCAGCAAGGTAACTTTCTCCTTATCCTCTTTCTTTAGAAGCAGATCCACGCCTCATAGAGTCCCTCTCACAGATGCTGTCTATGGGTTTCACTGATGATGGCGGGTGGCTCACTCGGCTGTTGGAAGCGAAACAGTTCGATATCTGCGCTGCTCTGGATACCATGCAGTCTGTGCGGCATATTCCTCGTCCTTAGCATTCACACATCTTACAAAACACTATCTGCACTTTGTGTTCTTGCTTTTACATTGGCAAAATAATTGATGTAGAATGAGTAAACTATACGCTACTGGGGCCTTTGCAGGGAAATAAACACCATGATGATCCCCCCCTAATTGGCAAACAACGCAACAAATAAATATAGACAGAGACTCCTATATTTAGTTCATGATTAACTGCCTGTTGTAGTAGCAACATTATACATGTTTTCAAAACAAAACCATATTTTACTGTTGTGGCAAGAACAAGATTTGTTCCTTTTTAATTCTAGAATAACCAGTTGGATTTTTTTATTAATATAAAAAAAGAATGTTAGGAGTCATTCCTGTGGCCCCTGGACAACATAGCATTTTCACATCTATAGAAGCAAGATTGACCTATATCGCTTTCTTTTTGCAGTTATAAATGATAATCTGTATGTCAATGTTTCTTGATATATTTTGACAAACTTTGTACGTCTTAAATGTTACTGTATTAAACTATATGTAAAGCATCATAAGTGTTTTTCTCTTTTGTGCCATTAATTGAATGATAATTACATAATAAGTCATCATAATCTGATGTGCTGCAGAGATAATTGCTTACCCAAACTAGGTTCTTTAAATTTCAATAGAACTATTCAGCAGCACTACATTAAAATGCTACTTGCTGTCATTTTATTTTTTTTCCCATCTTCATAGCAGCATCTACATAATAGAAAACACGTTCCTTGATATGGAAAATTGGGTTTAGTATCCCTTTAAGGAAAGTTATAAATGATTGACTGGAGATGAGAAACACTGTCCTAGATCATTTTGCACCTATCAGAGACGGGGGCGTGTAGGCAGGCATTACTGAGCAGTGAAGGTGCGGCCTTACATAGATTTTCCTATTACACATTCATGCTTCAGCAAGTGCAGGTCATATGAAAGCTATTGTATGCAGCTAAAAGCCATGTTACTACATCTGATCTTGCAAACACATTGTATTTATGGTTTTGGAAAAGTCTATAATAAATGGCTAAGCTGAGCCAAGAAAGCTGGAAAGTAAAATTTACTAGCCACTATTTCTCTCTCTCTTCTTATACCAATAGCAGCATAAACAATGGTATGTGTATGTTATTCATGTTTCAACATGGCACATAAACAGAACATTTTATGTCACGTGTGTATTTTTTTTCTTTCATGATTCAGACAGAGCATGCAACTTTCTAATTTACTCCTATCAATTTTTCTTTGTCCTTTTGCTATCTTTATTTAAAAAGCAAGGATTTAAAGCTGAGTAGCCAGCCCATTTTAGGTTCAGCACCCTGGATAGCGCTTGGTTTATTGTTGGCTACATTTAGCAAACCAGTAAGCAAGCATAACCTAGGTTCTTTAGCTTTACATTCCTGATTTTTAAATAAAGATAGAAAGAGAATGAAGAATTTTAAAATACAAGTAAAATTAGAAAGTTGCTTAAAATTGCATGCTCTATCTGAATCATTTAAAAATACATTTTGGTTTAGTATCCCATTAAACGTTTTACAATGTCAATCCCAGTGTGACTTAGCAAGCAGACAGGGAAAGGTTTAAAAATGGGCCTATTTTATGGTACTTGCTAACTGGAGTTTAGCTTGACTAAGCAAAACATAGAATATTTGTTTGTGTAAGTGCATCCTAAGTATCTGCATTACCATAAAGAATATTAAAAAAAAGCATTAAAGGGACAGTGTTATTGTTTAAAAATATAGAAAACACTTTACTACCCATTCCCCCATGTTTGCATAACCAACATTGTTATAATATACTTTACAACCTCAAAATTCCTGCCTGTTTCTAAGATCCTGCATGCTGCATTTTATTAGCTTTTTACACCCGGCAGTGCTAGTCTTTGTATGCTATTTTAGATAACATTGTGCTCACTTCTGTGACATTATGCAGGAACCAGCACTAATTGGCTAAAATGCAAGTTTGTAAAAAGCATTGAGATAATGGGGCAGTCTGCAGAGGCTTAGATACAAGGTAATCACAGAGGTAAAAAGTATATTAATATAACCGTGTTGGTTATGCAAAACTGGGGAATAGGTAATAAAGGGATTATCTTTTTAAACAAAACATTTCAAGTAGATTGTACCTTTTTAAATAAACATTAATTTATAAGGGAAACATTTTGTGCTACAATATCACTCATTGACTGAAGTACAGTAAAAAAATAATAAACTAGACGTGTAAATCTATTTTGTGCTTCATGTCAGATTAACCCACTGATACCACCAATCGCTAAATAGAGACAACACTTCACACCTGTTTTAAAATTTAATTTAAAACACATGAGTAAATCCATATTTCTACCTACAGACTATAAAAGAAAAAATAGTGCAACGGTTTGTTAAAACCACAAGCTAGGAACTAGATTTAATACATTAACATACCATTAAAAAGTAACTCCTCTTTACAACTCAATAATCTAATATCTATTTAGTTATAAGTATATAAAAAGAGAGAATCCCTGTAATTATGAAAATAGCACTATTGTAACGTTTTGGGAAGTACCACTGACTTCAAATAAATAAAAAGGAAGCACAAGAGGGCACCAGCATAGTGTTTTTAAGACACAGAGTGATGGAACCCAGCTACCCTGACTGGGTAGCTCCGCCAAACGATCTTTCCAACACCTGGAACCTACCGCTATGTAGCGGAGAAGAGTAAATCTAGCAGGAGCCCACCCTAAATAACTAGACAGACTAGCATTCAGGTAAAACAAGAAGACCTTTTATTGAGAAAACCACACATTTACACGCAAACTGATCTTGATAACAAGCTTTATCCGACCTTTACATCTCCCGCCAATCCTGCCCCTCCAGACAGGCTGGCGCCTCCATTGAGTCCAGTGTTCCCCAGTGTCCAGCGGCATAGGGATGGTGTATTCTGGGTGATCCCGGGGGAGCGGCGGCCCTTCCAGGGTGTCGCTGGAAAGCCCTTGGCCCCCAGCTTCAGTCCAAAAAGCGCCTTGAACCATGGCTTGGGGTCGGAGTTATGGGCTATCCAAGTACACCGGGAAGTATATTGGGAAAGGGGTTAATGAGGGGGGGGGACCGAAACCCCCGGTTCCTGAGAGAGCTCCCCCCCTGAGAATCACCCCCTCCCTAGTCCTCCCTGAGAGGTTCAAGTCCCCAAGAGAGGGGAGCTCTAGGACAAGGGGCAGCTGGAGCGACTTAGGTTAAAGTGGACCGGGAGTCTTAGCTGCTGTGGCTTGTCTGCAATTCTATGGGGCCGGCTGTCTGCTTGATAGGGCTCGGAAACCCCGGTTCCTTATGGAGCTCACCTCCGGCAATTGGCCCACATCTTACCCTCCCCATGGAGTACCAATCCCCAAAAGAGCGGAGCTCTGGGGCAGGGGGCCTTTGAAGCGGCCAGAGGTGAAGGATGTTGGATGCGGCGGCCGGCCGGCCGGAGAGATATAGGTCGGTCAGAGACCAGCTATTTCAAGATCAGTTTCACACACAAATTCTTACAAAAGGGAAGGTCTGGGGAATCGCAGTTGCTCTGAGGAGCTCAAAACCGCCAAGAACAAGAGGGGGGAGAGGTAATAGGGGTTTAACCCTTGCAGCCCGGTATCCGTGACAGCTCCCCCCTTCCAGTTCGGCAGACCCGGCTAGATCCACACACGTGTCGGCCTGGGGCTGTCCCAGGAGCTTATGCCACTTCAGTCTGCCAGGAAAGTCCATCAGCGTTCCCATTGCTTTTCCCCGGCCGGTACTGAATATCAAACTTAATGGGCAGCAGGGTTAAACCTCTGTTAAGCCATACAAGGGGGTTGTGGTCGGTGAGGACGGTGAGCGATCTCCCGTAGAGGTAGGGCTGCAATTTCTTCAAGGCCCATACCAGGGCCAGACTCTCCACCGCCGCGTAGTCTACCTCTCTGGGCAACAGCTTCCTACTGATGTAGGCTACGGGGTGGTCTTGTCCTCCTTCGTCCACCTGGCTTAACACTGCTCCCAACCCGAACACAGAGGCATCTGTGTGGACACAAAAACGTTGGGTGGGGTTAGGAGCAGTCAGGACAGGAGCAGATATTAAGGCAGACTTAAGGATCTGGAAGGCAGTTTCGCATTCTGGGGACCACAGAACCTGACGGGGGAGTCGTTTACGGGTCAGGTCGGTCTGGGTTTTGGAGAGGGCACTGTAATTAGGGAGAAAATTCCGGTAGTACCCTGCGGTTCCTAGGAAAGCCAGGACTTGGGTTTTGGTCTTGGGAGTGGACCAGTTTGCCACTGCCTCAACCTTAGCCGGCTCTGGTCGTTGCTTTCCGTAGCCCACTTGGTGGCCCAGGTACTGGACCTCTGAGCGCCCTATGGTGCATTTGTCGGGCTTCAAGGTTAGTCCAGCGGCTCTGAGGCGATCTAGAACAACACCTAAGTGGACCAGATGGTCCTCCTAGGTGTCGCTATAGATAGTGTCGTACAGGTATGTGCAGACATAGTCCTGGAGACCATCCAGAAGGTGATCCACCATCCTTTGTAAGGTGGCTGGAGCATTCTTCATCCCAAACGACATGACCTTGAACTGGTATAGGCCGAAGGGGGTGATGAAGGCGGACTTTGGGATGGACTCAGGGTCTAGGGGGATCTGCCAGTATCCCTTGCAGAGGTCGAGGGTGGTCAGAAAGTGGCCGTGAGCGATTCTGTCTAATAGGTCAGTTGTGGTTCTGTCATTGAGCTTACGGTAGCCGATGCAGAACCGAGTAGTCCCGTCCTTCTTGGGTACCAGCACCACAGGGGAGACCCTGGGACTGTTGGACGGTTCAACAACACCTAGGTCCAACATTCCCCTGAGCTCATACTGTCCCTGACGACCTCCGGGACCCAGTAGGCTAACTGTCATAGGGGGGCCTGTCCCGGGGTCTCCACTCAGTGTATGGCCGCTGTGGGGTACCCAGGGACAGAAGAGAACATATCTCGTCTGTCTTCAAGGAGTCGCGGAACTTGCTCTCTCTGTCCAGTCCCTAACGTCTAGGGGTATGTCGGCTACTCGTGTTGCCCGGGGAGCTCTGGCATGGGAAGACTCTCATAGTCCTCCACAGCCGGGGCACAGATGGCGGCCACATCCTTGATTCTTTCAAGGTATGCCTTCAACATGTTCACATGAAAGGTCCGGCAGACTCAGTCATCTGAACATTTGGCTACCAGGTAGGTGGTGTCATTCAGCTGTTCCACCACCCGATAGGGTCACTGCCAGGAGGCCTGGAGCTTGTCAGTTTTGACAGGCTTCAGGGCTAGGACTTTCTGCCCTACTGTCAAGGTCCAAGTGCAAGCATTTCAGTCGTACCATTGTTTGTTTTCTTTGAGCGACCTGAAGGTTCTCTCACACAGCGAGGTACTTCAGTCGGTCCCTGAGTTGTAGGACATACGGTCTCTCCTCTCCCGTGGCCCCTGCTAATGGGCTCTCACTAGGTGTAAGGGCCCCCATATCTTCCGGCCATACACTAATTTGAATGGGGAAAAAACGGTGGATTCCTGGGGCACCTCCCGATACGCAAAGAGGAGGTGCGGCAGGAACCACTCCCAGTCCTTGTGAGTGGATGAGAACGTCCTAAGCAATTGCTTTAGGGTCCCATTAAACCACTCACATAGCCCATTAGTCTGGGGGTGATATGAAGCACTGTGCAGGGGTTTGATCCCGCATAGTCTCAACAACTGCTGGGTGATCTCCGCAGTGAATTGAGTTCCCTGGTCAAAGATCACTTCCTGGGGAAAGCCTACCCATGTGAATATCCGGAGCATTGCATCTGCCACTGTCTCCGCTCGGATATTGGCCAGGGGGATTGCCTCCGGGCATCGGGAGGCATAGTCAACCACTGTAAGTATATATTTTATCCCAGTGGGGTCGGGCCAAAGGTCCATTTATATCCACGGCCACTCTACTGAAGGACTCGTCGATAATGGGAAGAGGATGCAGGGGAGCTTTAGTGTGGTCTCCTCTCTTCCCTACTTTCTGGCACACTGGGCATGTTTTACAGTAGTCCTTAATGTCTTCTGTAATCCCTGGCTAAAAGAATGTCTGTGACAGGCGGTGGTGGGTGCTGGACTTTCCTAAATGTCCAGCTAGGGGAATAACCTGACCTATCTGCAGTAGGTAGGACCGAAACTTCTTCGGTACAACCAGTTGACATTTGGGTACCGGCCCTTTTCTCCTCTTGGAGATCCGGTACAGGAGCCCTCTCTCCCACTGGAAACGTTCCTCCCAGGAGCCCTGTGGGGTCAGTACCTACTCGGTCTCAGTATGGGGCTAAAGTCAGGTTGTTTAGGGTCTCCTGGGCAAAGTCGGAGGGGGATGCCCAGGAGGGTTGGTCAGGGGGTAGGGTAGGAGTGGGAGCGGATGGTCGGGCAGAGTAGGAGTCAGGGCAGAAGGTCGGGGTAAGGTAGGAGTCAGGTGTCTCACCTGGGTCCCCAGATCCAGTGTGGTGGCTTGGCGCCTGGCCTGCTGGCGGGTGGTCACTGGGCAGATTTCCGGGGAGTTATTCCCCATGGAGGCAAGGTGGCCGAGGTCATTTCCCAACAGGACCTCAGCAGGTAGCTGCTTCATGATGCCTACCTCCGCATCACGGGAGCCGGCTCCCCAGTTCATGTGCACCCAAGCTGTGGGGATCTCCAATAGGGCTCCTCCAGCCACCCGAACAGCAAGGGTCCTCCCTGTTCGGCTGGAGGTGGAAGCCAGGTGGGATTGTATCAGGGAGACTGTGGCCCCAGTGTCTCTTAATTCCTGGGCTGCCTGCCCATTGACCCAGACGTCCTTGCGATGGTGCTGCCGGTTATCTCTGGGCTGTAGGATGCCAACTTCTTCTTCTGCCCAGTAGGCATAGCCAACATTGTCAGCAGGACCCGTCGCATAGAGATAATGAGCAGCAGCTGGGTAGGTCCTGACTTAAGTTCTTACCCAATGGGCCGGTGAGGGGTGTCTAGGCTGCTGTGCGGGGGTGGTTTCTTGGCTGTGCCGGTCAGTTTCATCGGATGTGACCGGGTTGCCCACACATAAAGCACCCCCGTGATTGCTGTCCCCGGCCGGGAAAGCAGGGACCGGCCGAGCCTGGGGTTGCCGAAGAGCCGCTGGAAGGCGAGCCGGGGTTGACATGGAGCGCGTTACTGGCTGGGGTTCTGAGGCTGCCTGGCATCCACGTACTGATCTGGCAGGGCGGCAGCTTGGTCCGTTTTTGTGGGTCTCTTGTGCTTCACCCAGTCTTATACCTCTGCCGGGGAGCAGTTGTAGAATTGCTCCAGCAGGATGAGCTGGATAGCTTCGTCTCAGGTGGTTATGCGACAGCCGGTGACCCAGGACTCCAAGTGCCGGGCTAACCGATGAGCTCACTCGGTGTATGGCTGCCCCTCTTGTCTCTGCAGCTCTCTAAACTTTAGTCAATGCGTCTCCGCAGTGAGCCCATAGCGGGCAAGAATACGCTCTTTCTTCTCGGTCGTAGTTGGCTTGATCTACGAAGGGAACAGTATGGAACGCCTCCAGGGCCTGACCGGATAGCTTCCTGATCAGGATGGTAACCCTGTCTGTATTGGCAAGTCCCTGCATCCTGCACTGGGTTTCGAACAGCTGGAGGTAGCGATCAATATCTTCTCCCTTGAAGGCCTGAAAGGCCTCATGAGGTAGCTTCTTTGGCCAGGGCCCTGGGTCCAGGGGATCCGGCAACACTCCCCCCATGGACTTCTGGAGCTCCATCAGATGGACCCTGGTGGCATCTGCAACTACCAAGTAATCTCCTCGGGTGGGTTAGGTTCGTAGAGGGCCAACCGCCAATGGACCTGTCTCTTGAGGTCAGACATTGTGGTCCCCTGGGAGGAGGCCCCCCTGATCTGCTCTCCCTCTTGGCTACCACCGGCCTCACAAGCGGTGCACTAGCCCAATCTTCCTCCATCAGCTCCTCGATGATCGCTGCCTTAGACTTGTTCCCGGCAGTTCTCCCTCTGGTCTACAGTAGGCTCTTTAGCTCTTCCGGAGCCTCTCATACCGCTCCATCCGTGTATGTCTTCAGTTGGTGGTTAGGACGTCCCAGGTAGATGGAAGCATCCCACTGCTGCCAACAATGTGACGAAACCCGGATACCCCGACTGAGTAGCTCCGCCAAAGGATCTTTTCAACACCTGGAACCTACCACTATGTAGCAGAGAAGAGTAATTCTAGCAGGAGCCCACCAAAATAACTAGACAGAATAGCATTCAGCTGAAACAAGACAACCTTTTATTGAGAAAACCACACAACATTTATACGCAAACTGATCTTGATAACAAGCCTTATCTGACCTTCACATCTCTCATCATTTCCGTCTCTCCAGACTAGCTGGCGCCTCCATTGAGTCCATATTGTTCCCTGGTGTCTAGTGGCATAGGGATGGTGTATTCGGGGTGATCCCGGGGGAGCGGCAGCCCTTCCAGGGTGTTTCTGGAAAGCCCAGCTGCTTCAGTCCAAAAAGCGCCTTGATCCATGGCTGGGGGTTGGAGTTATGGGCTATCCAACGTACACCGGGAAGGCCATTGGGAAAGGGGTTAATGAGGGGGGTCCGAAATCCCCGGTTCCTGAGAGAGCTCCTCCCTAGCCCTCTCTGAGAGGTTCAAGTCCCTAAGAGAGCGGAACTCTTGGATGAGAGGCTGCTGGAGTGACCTGGGTTAAAGTAGACCGGGAGTCCGAGCTGCTGTGGCCAGTCGGCAATTCCATGGGTCCAGCCGTCTGCTGGATAGGGCTCGGAAACCCTGGTTCCTTATGGATCTCACATCTTACCCTCCCCACGGGGTACCAATCCCCAAAAGAGCAGAGCTCTGGGGCAAGGGGCCTCCGAAGCGGACGGAGGTGAAGGTCTCCGGAGGATGTTGGTAGATCCAGGGGCCCAGCCGGCCGGAGCGATATAGGTTGTTCAGACAGACCATCAGGAAACTGCTTTGATGGCCTCGTCTGTCAAAATATTTAAAGAAAATGGGCGTGTGCGAGCAATGTTGGCAAGCAGCAATGTCTCTCCCATAGAAGTCAATGTGAGAGTGACGTCACCACCCACATAGCCAGCATCGACACTCGTCTGCATTTAGATGTGAGGGGGGGAGGGGGATATTTGAAGTGGACCTACACAGTGCACTCACTGAAACTAAATTTAGTTTCCATGTAGGCAGACTTCAAATATTGCTGTGGGGACCTAATTTTAATTAAAGCTAAACTAACTAGCTCAGGCAATATAGTCTCGGCTGCTGATAGCTAGCGAGACAAACATGGCCCCTAGCCTCCTCGCAACCTGCACTTTGCCCCTTTTGAACATATTGATCTTGTGTCTATGTGACGGAAGTGCAGGCTACTCTCATTAACCCCCCTAACGCCTATTACTACTTCACGCCTAACCTACACTCCCCCAGTTCCGCCTCGCTACCTCCCACCGACTGTCTACACCTACATCAGAGCCCCCCTACACCGCCCAGCTAACTCCTCCTGACC
Source organism: Bombina bombina (assembly GCF_027579735.1). NCBI lineage: Eukaryota > Metazoa > Chordata > Amphibia > Anura > Bombinatoridae > Bombina > Bombina bombina. Next base: position 979,301,739 of record NC_069504.1, read on the forward strand.
GCCTTCACCTACGTCACGCCTAACCTACACACCCCTGAAATGCCCAGCTAAGTACCTAATACCGCCTACACTGACGTAATGTCTAACCTACACTCAATAAAATTGGACAGAGAAAAATTATTCTTTGGGTTCCGTGGGGAAACCAATTGATGATATACTTCTGTGCCAAATGAAGTAAAAAAGGGATAGAACAACAGAGATTATAGGTAGCACTGAGAGTAAAGCTTAATCATCACACTTTGTCAAATCATACAACATATACAATATCTAAATGACCAATACAAATTATACAGCACGTATCTAAATATATATTTTAAAAATACTTAAACCAATATATAATAAAACATAAACAAAAAGAATAAGAAAGAAAGAGACAAAGTCCATAGAAACCAAGTCCAACCTGTCAGGTACCTTAACAGAAAAAATTATGTGCCGGAACTCAAAAGATAATAAGTCTGAATGTTCTTGTCCAAATCAATAAAATAGAAGATATCCTGATTCTGCAGCCATAAACTATTTAATTTATTGAAACAAGGAAAGATGCAGCCGCACAACAAAAGGCATCAGAAGGGCTGATTAAAAGAAAAATCTTTATTGTCAATCCATTAAAATCGTGGTACAAGGCAGGCAAACACCCTGACTAGTTTTGTGCTCCCTTTAGCACTTAATCATACTTAATCATAAATTTCATAATTTATTGGTGTCGCGGTACAAAAAACATAATTTATGTAAGAAATTACCTGATAAATTCATTTCTTTCATATTAGCAAGAGTCCATGAGCTAGTGACGTATGGGATATACATTCCTACCAGGAGGGGCAAAGTTTCCCAAACCTCAAAATGCCTATAAATACACCCCTCACCACACCCACAATTCAGTTTAACGAATAGCCAAGAAGTGGGGTGATAAAAAAGTGCGAAAGCATATAAAATAAGGAATTGGAATAATTGTACTTTATACAAAAATCATAACAACCCCAAAAAAAGGGCGGGCCTCATGGACTCTTGCTAATATGAAAGAAATGAATTTATCAGGTAAGTTCTTACATAAATTATGTTTTCTTTCATGTAATTAGCAAGAGTCCATGAGCTAGTGACGTATGGGATAATGATTACCCAAGATGTGGATCTTTCCACGCAAGAGTCACTAGAGAGGGAGGGATAAAATAAAGACAGCCAATTCCTGCTGAAAATAATCCACACCCAAAATAAAGTTTAATGAAAAACATAAGCAGAAGATTCAAACTGAAACCGCTGCCTGAAGTACTTTTCTACCAAAAACTGCTTCAGAAGAAGAAAATACATAAAAATGGTAGAATTTAGTAAAAGTATGCAAAGAGGACCAAGTTGCTGCTTTGCAAATCTGATCAATCGAAGCTTCATTCCTAAACGCCCAGGAAGTAGAAACTGACCTAGTAGAATGAGCTGTAATCCTTTGAGGCGGAGTTTTACCCGACTCAACATAGGCAAGATGAATTAAAGATTTCAACCAAGATGCCAAAGAAATGGCAGAAGCTTTCTGGCCTTTTCTAGAACCAGAAAAGATAACAAATAAACTAGAAGTCTTTCGGAAAGACTTAGTAGCTTCAACATAATATTTCAAAGCTCTAACAACATCCAAAGAATGCAATGATTTCTCCTTAGAATTCTTAGGATTAGGACATAATGAAGGAACCACAATTTCTCTACTAATGTTGTTAGAATTCACAACTTTAGGTAAAAATTCAAAAGAAGTTCGCAACACTGCCTTATCCTGATGAAAAATCAGAAAAGGAGACTCACAAGAAAGAGCAGATAATTCAGAAACTCTTCTGGCAGAAGAGATTGCCAAAAGGAACAAAACTTTCCAAGAAAGTAATTTAATGTCCAATGAATGCATATGTTCAAACGGAGGAGCTTGAAGAGCCCCCAGAACCAAATTCAAACTCCAAGGAGGAGAAATTGACTTAATGACAGGTTTTATACGAACCAAAGCTTGTACAAAACAATGAATATCAGGAAGATTAGCAATCTTTCTGTGAAAAAGAACAGAAAGAGCAGAGATTTGTCCTTTCAAAGAACTTGCGGATAAACCTTTATCTAAACCATCCTGAAGAAACTGTAAAATTCTCGGAATTCTAAAAGAATGCCAAGAAAAATGATGAGAAAGACACCGAGAAATATAAGTCTTCCAGACTCTATAATATATCTCTCTGGATACAGATTTACGAGCCTGTAACATAGTATTAATCACAGAGTCAGAGAAACCTCTTTGACCAAGAATCAAGCGTTCAATCTCCATACCTTTAAATTTAAGGATTTGAGATCCTGATGGAAAAAAGGACCTTGCGACAGAAGGTCTGGTCGTAGCGGAAGAGTCCACGGATGGCAAGAGGCCATCCGGACAAGATCCGCATACCAAAACCTGTGAGGCCATGCCGGAGCTACCAGCAGAACAAACGAGCATTCCTTCAGAATCTTGGAGATTACTCTTGGAAGAAGAACTAGAGGCGGAAAGATATAAGCAGGATGATACTTCCAAGGAAGTGATAATGCATCCACTGCTTCCGCCTGAGGATCCCGGGATCTGGACAGATACCTGGGAAGTTTCTTGTTTAGATGAGACGCCATCAGATCTATTTCTGGAAGCTCCCACATTTGAACAATCTGAAGAAATACCTCTGGGTGAAGAGACCATTCGCCCGGATGCAACGTTTGGCGACTGAGATAATCCGCTTCCCAATTGTCTATACCTGGGATATGAACCGCAGAGATTAGACAGGAGCTGGATTCCGCCCAAACCAGAATTCGAGATACTTCTTTCATAGCCAGAGGACTGTGAGTCCCTCCTTGATGATTGATGTATGCCACCGTAGTGACATTGTCTGTCTGAAAACAAATGAACGATTCTCTCTTCAGAAGAGGCCAAGACTGAAGATTGCACAGAGTTCCAAAATATTGATCGGTAATCTCACCTCCTGAGATTCCCAAACTCCTTGTGCCGTCAGAGATCCCCACACAGCTCCCCAACCTGTGAGACTTGCATCTGTTGAAATTACAGTCCAGGTCGGAAGCACAAAAGAAGCCCCCTGAATTAAACGATGGTGATCTGTCCACCACGTTAGAGAGTGTCGTACAATCGGTTTTAAAGATATTAATTGAGATATCTTTGTGTAATCCTTGCACCATTGATTCAGCATACAGAGCTGAAGAGGTCGCGAGCAAAGGGGATCGCGTCCGATGCAGCTGTCATAAGACCTAGAATTTCCATGCATAAGGCTACCGAAGGGAATGATTGTGACTGAAGGTTTCGACAAGCTGAAATCAATTTTAGACATCTCTTGTCTGTTAAAGACAGAGTCATGGACACTGAATCTATCTGGAAACCCAGAAAGGTTACCCTTGTCTGAGGAATCAATGAACTTTTTGGTGAATTGATCCTCCAACCATGATCTTGAAGAAACAACACAAGTCGATTCGTATGAGATTCTGCTAAATGTAAAGACTGAGCAAGTACCAAGATATCGTCCAACTAAGGAAATACCACAATACCCTGTTCTCTGATTACAGACAGAAGGGCACCGAGAACCTTTGTAAAAATTCTTGGAGCTGTAGCTAGGCCAAACGGCAGAGCCACAAATTGGTAATGCTTGTCCAGAAAAGAGAATCTCAGGAAATGATAATGATCTGGATGAATCGGAATATGCAGATATGCATCCTGTAAATCTATTGTGGACATAAAATGCCCTTGCTGAACAAAAGGCAAGATAGTCCTTACAGTTACCATTTTGAACGTTGGTATCCTTACATAACGATTCAATATTTTTAGATCCAGAACTGGTCTGAAGGAATTCTCCTTCTTTGGTACAATGAAGAGATTTGAATAAAACCCCATCCCCTGTTCCAGAACTGGAACTGGCATAATTACTCCAGCCAACTCTAGATCTGAAACACAATTCAGAAATGCTTGAGCTTTCACTGGACTTACTGGGACACGGGAAAGAAAAAATCTCTTTGCAGGAGGTCTCATCTTGAAACCAATTCTGTACCCTTCTGAAACAATGTTCTGAATCCAAAGATTGTGAACAGAATTGATCCAAATTTCCTTGAAAAAACTTAACCTGCCCCCTACCAGCTGAGCTGGAATGAGGGCCGCACCTTCATGTGGACTTAGAAGCAGGCTTTGCCTTTCTAGAAGGCTTGGATTTATTCCAGACTGGAGATGGTTTCCAAACTGAAACTGCTCCTGAGGATGAAGGATCAGGCTTTTGTTCTTTGTTGAAACGAAAGGAACGAAAACGATTATTAGCCCTGTTTTTACCCTTAGATTTTTTATCCTGTGGTAAAAAAGTTCCTTTCCCACCATTAACAGTTGAGATAATAGAATCCAACTGAGAACCAAATAATTTGTTACCCTGGAAAGAAATGGAAAGTAGAGTTGATTTAGAAGCCATATCAGCATTCCAAGTTTTAAGCCATAAAGCTCTTCTAGCTAAAATAGCTAGAGACATAAACCTGACATCAACTCTGATAATATCAAAAATGGCATCACAGATGAAATTATTAGCATGCTGAAGAAGAATAATAATATTATGAGAATCATGATCTGTTACTTGTTGCGCTAAAGTCTCCAACCAAAAAGTTGAAGCTGCAGCAACATCAGCCAGAGATATAGCAGGTCTAAGAAGATTACCTGAACACAGATAAGCTTTTCTTAGAAAGGATTCAATTTTCCTATCTAAAGGATCTTTAAACGAAGTACCATCTGACGTAGGAATAGTAGTACGTTTAGCAAGGGTAGAAATAGCCCCATCGACTTTAGGGATTTTGTCCCAAAATTCTAATCTGTCAGACGGCACAGGATATAATTGCTTAAAACGTTTAGAAGTAGTAAATGAATTACCCAAATTACTTCAGAAATAGCATTAGGAACAGGAAAAACTTCTGGAATAACCACAGGAGATTTAAATACCTTATCTAAACGTTTAGAATTAGTATCAAGAGGACCAGAATCCTCTATTTCTAAAGCAATTAGTACTTCTTTAAGTAAAGAACGAATAAATTCCATTTTAAATAAATATGAAGATTTATCAGCATCAGTCTCTGAGACAGAATCCTCTGAACCAGAAGAGTCATCAGAATCAGAATGATGATGTTCATTTAAAAATTCATCTGTAGAGAGAGAAGTTTTAAAAGATTTTTTATGTTTACTAGAAGGAGAAATAACAGACATAGCCTTCTTGATGGATTCAGAAACAAAATCTCTTATGTTATCAGGAACATTCTGCACCTTAGATGTTGAAGGAACTGCAACAGGCAATGGTACTCTACTAAAGGAAATATTATCTGCTTTAACAAGTTTGTCATGACAATTAATACAAACAACAGCCGGAGGAATAGCTACCAAAAGTTTACAGCAGATACACTTAGCTTTGGTAGTTCCAGCACTAGACAGCGATTTTCCTGAAGTATCTTCTGACTCAGATGCAACGTGAGACATCTTGCAATATGTAAGAGAAAAAACAACATATAAAGCAAAATTGATCAAATTCCTTAAATGACAGTTTCAGGAATGGGAAAAATTGCCAATAAACAAGCTTCTAGTAACCAGAAGCAAAGAAAAAATGAGACTGAAATAATGTGGAGACAAAAGCGACACCCATCCGGAACGCCACATCCGGAACGCCGACATTTTTGGCGCAAAAGGACGTCAAAAAATGACGCAACTTCCGGCGAAACGTATGACGCCGGAAACAGAAAAGATTTTTTGCGCCAAAAAAGTCAGCGCCAAGAATGACGCAATAAAATGAAGCATTTTCAGCCCCCGCGAGCCTAACAGCCCACAGGGAAAAAAAGTCAAATTTTTAAGGTAAGAAAAAATGATTGAACTAAATGCATTATCCCAAATATGAAACTGACTGTCTGAAAATAAGGAATGTTGAACATTCTGAGTCAAGGCAAATAAATGTTTGAATACATATATTTAGAACTTTATAAATAAAGTGCCCAACCATAGCTTAGAGTGTCACAGAAAATAAGATTTACTTACCCCAGGACACTCATCTACATGTTTGTAGAAAGCCAAACCAGTACTGAAACGAAAATCAGCAGAGGTAATGGTATATAAATAAGAGTATATCGTCGATCTGAAAAGGGAGGTAAGAGATGAATCTCTACGACCGATAACAGAGAACCTATGAAAAAGACCCCGTAGAAGGAGATCACTGCATTCAAATAGGCAATACTCTCCTCACATCCCTCTGACATTCTCTGCACGCTGAGAGGAAAACCGGGCTCCAACTTGCTGCGGAGCGCATATCAACGTAGAATCTAGCACAAACTTACTTCACCACCTCCATAGGAGGCAAAGTTTGTAAAACTGAATTGTGGGTGTGGTGAGGGGTGTATTTATAGGCATTTTGAGGTTTGGGAAACTTTGCCCCTCCTGGTAGGAATGTATATCCCATACGTCACTAGCTCATGGACTCTTGCTAATTACATGAAAGAAAACATAATTTATGTAAGAACTTACCAAATAAATTAATTTATTTCATAGTGGCGAGAGTCCACGAGCTGTTACATATGGGATATACATTCCTACCAGGAGGAGGCAAAGTTTCCCAAACCTCAAAAGCCTATAAATACCCCACCCACCTCACAGATACATCAGTTTAATGTATAGCCAAGTTGTGAGGTGTTAAAAGAGTAAAAGCCAAAAAAGAGGAGCAGGAAAAAAAGATGTGTATTCAACCAAAAAATATAACCCACAAATGGGTGGGGCCTCGTGGACTCTCGCCACCATGAAAGAAATTAATTTATCAGGTAAGTTCTTATGTTTTCTTTCATATAGGTGGTGAGAGTATACACGATGTTACGTATGGGGTACAATATCCAAGATGTGGAAGTCCACGAGTAACAAGAAAGGGAGGGATTAAATAAAAAACAGCTTTTTTGGCTGAGAAATTAAATCCAAAAACTCATATACAGTATCTCACAAAAGTGAGTACACCCCTCACATTTTTGTAAATATTTTATTATATCTTTTCATGTGATAACACTGAAGAAATTACACTTTGCTACAATGTAAAGTAGTGAGTGTACAGCCTGTATAACAGTGTAAAGTTGCTGTCTCCTCAAAATAACTCAACACACAGCCATTAATGTCTAAACCGTTGGCAACAAAAGTGAGTACACCCCTAAGTGGAAATGTCCAAATTGGGCCCAAAGTGTCAATATTTTGTGTGGCCACCATTATTTTCCTGCACTGCCTTAACCCTCTTGGGCATGGAGTTCACCAGAGCTTCACAGGTTGCCACTGGAGTCCTCTTCCACTTCTCCATGGCGACATCACGGAGATGGTGGATGTTTGAGACCTTGTGCTCCCCCACCTTCCGTTTGAGGATGCCCCACAGATGCTCAATAAGGTTAAGGTCTGGAGACATGCTTGGCCAGTCCATCACCTTTACCATCAGCTTCTTTAGCAAGGCAGTGGTCGTCTTGGAGGTGTGTTTGGGGTCATTATGTTGGAATACTGCCCTGCGGCCCAGTCTACGAAGGGAGGGGATCATGCTCTGCTTCAGTATGTCAAAGTACATTTTGGCATTTATGGTTCCCTCAATGAACTGTAGCTTTCCAGTGCCGGCAGCACTCATGCAGGCCCAGACCATGACACTCCCACCACCATGCTTGACTGTAGGCAAGACACACTTGTCTTTGTACTTCTCACCTGGATGCCGCCACACACGCTTGACACCATCTGAACCAAATTAGTTTAATCTTGGTCTCATCGGACCACAGGACATGGTTCCAGTAATCCATGTCCTTAGTCTGCTTGTCTTCAGCAAATGGTTTGCGGCATTTCTTGAGCATCATCTTTAGAAGAGGCTTCCTTCTGGGACGACAGCCATGCGGACCAATTTCATGCAGTGTGCAGCGTATGGTCTGAGCACTGACAGGCTGACCCCCCCACCCCTTCAACCTCTGCAGAAATGCTGGCAGCACTCATATGTCTATTTCCCAAAGACAACCTCTGGATATGATGCTGAGCACGTGCACTCAACTTCTTTAGTCAACCATGGCGAAGCCTGTTCTGAGTGGAACCTGTCCTGTGAAACCGCTATATGGTCTTGCCCACCGTTCTGCAGCTCAGTTTCAGGGTCTTGGCAATCTTTTTATAGCCTAGGCCATCTTTATGTAGAGCAACAATTCTTTATTTCAGATCCTCAGAGAGTTCTTTGACATGAGGTACCATGTTGAACTTCCAGTGATCAGTATGAGAGCATGTGAGAGTGATAACACCAAATTTAACACACCTGCTCCCCATTCACACCTGAGACCTTGTAACACTAACGAGTCACATTACACCGGGGAGGAAATATGGCTAATTGGGCCCAATTTGGACATTTCCACTTAGGGGTGTACTCACTTTTGTTGCAAACGGTTAAGACATTAATGGCTGTGTGTTGAGTTATTTTGAGGGGACAGCAAATGTACAGTGTTATACAGGCTGTACACTCACTACTTTACATTGTAGCAAAGTCTAATTTCTTCAGTGTTGTCACATGAAAAAGATATAATAAAATATTTACAAAAATGTGAGGAGTGTACTCACTTTTGTGAGATACTGTAAAAGTCCTTTAAGACAAAAAAACCCCTCAAAATATAGGCACCATTATCAAACTGAGACAGCTGCCTGAAGGACCTTTCTACCAAAGGAAGCTTCTGATAAGGCAAAAACATAAAAATGGTAGAATTTAGTAAAAGGTATGCAGAGAAGACCAAATGGCCACCTTGAAGCCTCATTCTTGAAAGCCCAAGATATGGCAACTGATCTAGTAGAATGAGCTGTAATTCTCTGAGGCGGAGACTGATCCGCCTTTAAATAAGCTTTGCGAATCAGAAGTTTAAGTTGTGAATCAGAAGTTAAAGAAATAGCCAAGGCCTTCTGGCCTTTCTTTGAACAAGGAAAAAGAACAAAAAGATTAGAAGTCTTTCTGAAATTTTTAGTAGCATCAACATAATATTTCAATTCTCTAACATCATCCAAAGAATGCAAGATTCTTTCAGAATAATTTTTCGGATTAGGACACAAAGAAGGAACAATCATTTCCCTATTAATGTTGTTAGAATTAACAACCTTGGGTAAAAATTTGAATGAAGTCCGCAAAACAGCTTTATCTTGATAGAAAAACAGAAAAGGATACTCACAAGAGATAACAGACAATTCAGAAACTCTTCTAGCCAAAATAAACAACACTTTCCAAGAAAGTAGTTTAATGTCCAAAGAATGCATAGGCTTAAAAGGAGGAGCCTGCAAAATCGATAACACCAGATTTTGACTCCAAGGAGGAGAAATTGGTTTAATAACAGGCTTAATTTGAATTAAAGGCTGAACAAAACAATGAATATCTGGAAGATGAGCATTTTTTTGTGAAACATGACAGAAAGAGCAGAGATTTGACCTTTGGAAGAAAGGACCTTGAGAAAGAAGATCTGGCCTTAGAGGAAGAAGCCACCACGGGTAACTGGACATGCAAACTAGGTCTGCATACTAAATCCTGCGAGGCCACGCAGGAGCTATCAGAATTACAGATGACTGTTCCATCTTGAATTTGGAAATCACTCTGGGAAGCAGAACGAGAGGAGGGAATAAGTAAGCAGACTGGTAAGACCAAGGTACTTCTAGAGCACCCAACAGCTCCGTCTGAGTATCCCTGGACCTCGCAAGGTATCTGGGAAGTTTCTTGCTTAATCGAAAGGCCATCAGATCTATTTCCGGAAAACCCCACATTTGAACAATCATAAAAAAAACATCTAGGTGGTGAGACCACTCTCTCGGATGTAGGGGCTGATGACTGAGATAATCTGCCACCCAGTTGTCTACACTTGGGATGTGAATCGCAGTGATGAAACAGCAATTGGATTCTGCCCAAGAAATTATTCGAGATACTTCTATCATGGCTAAGGAACTTCGAGTTCCCCCTTGATGATTGACATATGCCACTGTTATATTATCTGTCTGAAAACATATTAAAAAACTCCTTCTTTAATAGAGGCCAAGCCTAAAGAGCCCTGAAAAGAGCACAGAGTTCCAAGATATTAATTGGTAACCTTGCCTCCCGAGAATAACAAACTCCTTGTGTTGTCAGAGACCCCCAAACGGCTCCCCAACTTGTAAGACTTGCATCTGTGGTGATCACAGACCAGGTAGAATGAGCAAAGGAAGTCCCCTGAAGAATAAAGTGGTGGTTTAACCACCAATTTAGAGAAAGTTGTGTCTTGGGATCTAATAATATCAGTTGTGATATCTGAGTATAGTCCTTGCACCATTGGCACAGCATGCAAAGTTTAAGAGGTTTCATATGAAAACGAGCAAAAGGGATCGCATTCGATGCTGCAATCATGAGACCTAGAAATTCCATACACATAGCCACTGAATGGAATGATAGAGACTGAAGGTTCAGACAAGCTGAAACCAATTTAATTTGTCTCTTTTCCGTCAAGGAGTCATGGACACTGAACCTATTTGGAAACCTAAAAAGGTGACCCTTGTCTGAGGCATCATGAAACTTTTTGGTAAATTGATCCTCCAACCTTTGAAGGAACGACAACAGTTGTTTCATGTTAGTTTCTGCTAAATGAAAAGATTGAGCTAGTACCAAGATATCGTCCAAATAAGGAAATGCTTCAATAACCTGCACTCTGATTACAGATATAAGGGCACAGAGAACCTTTGTAAATATTCTAGTTTCCAGTAAGGTGGGAGGGTTTTTAAGGGCTCTTGGGAGTTTTAGAACCTTTGCCTCCTCCTAGTGAACAGGAGTATAATTCTTAGGGGTAATGGATCGTAGACTCTCTAGTCTCAACCATTTTAAAAGAAAAGTATAGATGGTACTGGAGTACATGGACATATATAATGGTTATTTATATATATATATATATATATATATATATATAAACATAATTTATGTAAGAACTTACCTGATAAATTCATTTCTTTCATATTAGCAAGAGTCCATGAGCTAGTGACGTATGGGATATACATTCCTACCAGGAGGGGCAAAGTTTCTCAAACCTTAAAATGCCTATAAATACACCCCTCACCACACCCACAATTCAGTTTAACGAATAGCCAAGAAGTGGGGTGATAAGAAAGGAGCGAAAGCATCAAAAATAAGGAATTGGAATAATTGTGCTTTATACAAAAAAATCATAACCACCACAAAAAGGGTGGGCCTCATGGACTCTTGCTAATATGAAAGAAATTAATTTATCAGGTAAGTTCTTACATAAATTATGTTTTCTTTCATGTAATTAGCAAGAGTCCACGAGCTAGTGACGTATGAGATAGCAGATACCCAAGATGTGGAACTTCCACGCAAGAGTCACTAGAGAGGGAGGGATAAGATAAAGACAGCCAATTCCGCTGAAAAATTAATCCACTACCCAAATCAAAAGTTTCAATTTTATAATGAAAAAAACTGAAGTTATAAGCAGAAGAATCAAACTGAAACAGCTGCCTGAAGTACTATTCTACCAAAAACTGCTTCTGAAGAAGAGAAAACATCAAAATGGTAGAATTTAGTAAAAGTATGCAAAGAAGACCAAGTCATTGCTTTGCAAATCTGATCAACAGAAGCTTCATTCTTAAAAGTCCAGGAAGTAGAAACTGACCTAGTAGAATGAGCCGTAATCCTCTGAGGCGGAGATTAACTCGACTCCAAATAAGCATGATGAATCAAAAGCTTTAACCAAGATGCCAAAGAAATGGCAGAAGCCTTCTGACCTTTCCTAAAACCAGAAAAGATAACAAATAGACTAGAAGTCTGTCTGAAATCTGAGTAGCTTCAACATAATATTTCAAAACTCTTACCACATCCAAAGAATGTAAGAATCTTACCAAAGAATTCTTAGGATTAGGACACAAGGAAGGGACAATAATTCCTCTACTAATGTTGTTGGAATTCACAACTTTAGGTAAAAACTGAAATGAGGACAGCAAAAACCACCTTATCCTGATGAAAAATCAGAAAAAGGAGATTCACAAGAAAGAGCAGATAATTCAAAAACTGTTCTAGCTGAAGAGATGTCTAAAAAGAACAATACTTTCCATGAAAGTAATTTAATGTCCAAAGAAAGCATATGCTCAAACAGAAGAGCCTGTAAAGCCCTCAGAAACAAATTAAGACTCCAAGGAGGAAAAATTGGCTTAATGACAGGCTTGATACGAACCAAAGCCTGAACAAAACAATGAATATCAGAAAGATTAGCAATTCTTACTGTGAAACAGCACAGAAAGAGCAGAGATTTGTCCTTTCAAGGAACTTGCAGACAAAACCTTATGAAGAAACTATAAAATCCTAGGAAGAAGAGCATCATGAGATGTAAATCTTCCAAACTCGATAATAAATCTTACTAGACACAGATTTACGAGCCTGCAACATAGTATTAATCACTGAGTCAGAGAAACTTCTATGACTAAGTATTAAGCGTTAAATTTCCATACCATCAAATTAATAATTTGAATTCCTGATGTAAAAAACGAATGTTAAGATATAAGGTCTGGCCTTAATGGAAGTAACCAAGATTGGCAACTGGACATCCGAACAAGAACCATATACCAAAACCTGTGTGGCCATGCTGGAGCCACCAGCGACACAAAAGATTGCTCTCTAATGATTTTGAAAATCACTCTAAAAAGAAGAACCAGAGATGAAAAAATATAGGCAGATTGATAATTCCAAGGAAGTGTCAATGCATACACTGCTTCCGCCTGAGGATCCCCGGACCTGAATAGGCCCCTTGGAAGTTCCTTGTTTAGATGAGATGCCATCAGATCTATTTCTGGAAGCCCTCACATCTGAAAAATTGGAAAAACATATCTGGGTAAAAAGACCATTCTCCCGGATGTAAAGCTTGATTAACAGAGATAATCCGCTTCCCAATTGTCTATACCTGGGAAAAAGACCACAGAAATTAGATAGGAGCTGGATTTAGCCCAAGCAAATATCCGAGATACTTCTGTCACAGCCTAAGGACTGATAGTCCCACCCTGATGATTGACATACGCCACAGTTGTGACATTGTCTGTCTGAAAAACAATAAACATCTCTTTCTTCAAAAAGAAGCCAAAAAACTGAAGAACTCTGAGAAATGCACGTAGTTCCAAAATATCAAATGGTAATCTCGCCTCCTGAGATTTCCTAACCCCTTGTGCTGACAGAGATCCTCAGACAGCCTCCCAACCTAAAAGACTCACATCCGTAGAGATCATGGTCCAGGTTGAAAGAACTGAAGAGACCCGTAGAACTAAATGATGGTGATCTTAACCACCGAATCAAAGATAGTTAAACATTAGGATTCAAAGATATAAAAAGTGATATCCTAGAATCCCTGCACCATTATTCAGCATAAAAAACTGGAAAGGAAAATGAGCAAAGGGAATCGAATCCAATGCTGCAGCCATGAGACCTCATATATATCAACTGAAGGAAATAATAGAGACTGAAGGTTCCGACAAACGGAACCCAATAAAATTGTCACTTGTCTGTTAGAGAGAAAGAGATTGACACAATCTATCTGGAAACCTAAAAAAGGTGACCCTTGTGTGAGGAATCAAGGAGCTTTTGATAAAAAGATCCTCTAACCATGTCTTGAAGAAACAACAAAGTTGAATCGTATGAGATTCCGCAGAACGAAAAGACTGAGCCAGTACCACGAGACCGTCCAAATAAGGAACACTGAGAACCTTGAAAAGATTCTTAGAGCTGTCGCTAGACCAGAAGGAAAAGCAACAAATTGGTAATGCTTGTCAAAAAAAGAGAATCTCAGAAAATAAAAATAATCTGAATGAAAACAGAAAATGAAGATATGCATCTATTGTATCTATTGTAAACAAATTATGCCATCACTGACCAAAAAGGCAGAATAGACCATATAAACACCATTCTAAAAGATGGTACACTTATATGACAATTCAAAAAGATTTTCTATCTTTGGAACAATGAATAGTCTTGAATAAAACCCCAAACCCCAGTTCCTAAAATGGAACTGGAATAAATACCCCAGAAAACTCCAGGTCTGAGCAGCGCTTGAGCCTCAACGGGTGACCAGCCGCGCTTCACCAGTACCCAAAACATATAGGTCTGAAACACACTTCAGGAAAGTGTTAGCCTTACTGGAATAGCTGGAATATGATAGAGAAAAAAAGACTTCTCACAGACGGTTTTACTCTGAATCCTATTCGGTACCCAAAATCTAAGAAGTTTGGACCGAATAGAACCAAACAAATTTCAAAAAAGTCTTAACCTGCCCCTTACCAGCCAAGCTGGAATAAGAACCGCACCTACATGCAAATTTGGGGAGCTGACTTTGAACTTTTAAAAGGCTTAATTGAATGAAGAAAAAACATAATTTATGCTTACCTGATAAATTCCTTTCTTCTGTAGTGTGATCAGTCCACGGGTCATCATTACTTCTGGGATATTACTCCTCCCCAACAGGAAGTGCAAGAGGATTCACCCAGCAGAGCTGCATATAGCTCCTCCCCTCTACGTCACTCCCAGTCATTCGACCAAGGACCAACGAGAAAGGAAAAGCCAAGGGTGAAGTGGTGACTGGAGTATAAATTAAAAAATATTTACCTGCCTTAAAAACAGGGCGGGCCGTGGACTGATCACACTACAGAAGAAAGGAATTTATCAGGTAAGCATAAATTATGTTTTCTTCTGTTAAGTGTGATCAGTCCACGGGTCATCATTACTTCTGGGATACCAATACCAAAGCAAAAGTACACGGATGACGGGAGGGATAGGCAGGCTCTTTATACAGAAGGAACCACTGCCTGAAGAACCTTTCTCCCAAAAATAGCCTCTGATGAAGCAAAAGTGTCAAATTTGTAAAATTTGGAAAAAGTATGAAGCGAAGACCAAGTTGCAGCCTTGCAAATCTGTTCAACAGAGGCCTCATTCTTGAAGGCCCAAGTGGAAGCCACAGCTCTAGTAGAATGAGCTGTAATTCTTTCAGGAGGCTGCTGTCCAGCAGTCTCATAAGCTAAACAAATTATGCTACGAAGCCAAAAAGAAAGAGAGGTAGCGGAAGCTTTTTGACCTCTCCTCTGCCCAGAGTAAATGACAAACAGAGAAGACGTTTGTCGAAATTCCTTAGTTGCCTGTAAGTAAAATTTTAGAGCACGGACTACATCCAGGTTGTGCAGTAGACGTTCCTTCTTTGAAGAAGGATTTGGGCATAAAGAAGGAACAACCATCTCTTGATTGATATTCCTGTTAGTAACTACCTTAGGTAAGAACCCAGGTTTAGTACGCAGGACTACCTTATCCGAATGAAAAATCAAATAAGGAGAATCACAATGTAAGGCTGATAATTCAGAGACTCTTCGAGCCGAGGAAATAGCCATTAAAAATAGAACTTTCCAAGATAACAACTTTATATCAATGGAATGAAGGGGTTCAAACGGAACGCCCTGTAAAAACATTAAGAACAAGGTTTAAACTCCATGGTGGAGCAACAGTTTTAAACACAGGCTTAATTCTGGCCAAAGCCTGACAAAAAGCCTGGACGTCAGGAACTTCTGACAGACGTTTGTGTAACAGAATGGACAGAGCTGAGATCTGTCCCTTTAATGAACTAGCAGATAAACCCTTTTCTAAACCTTCTTGTAGAAAAGACAATATCCTAGGAATCCTAACCTTACTCCAAGAGTAACCTTTGGATTCACACCAATATAGGTATTTACGCCATATCTTATGGTAAATCTTTCTGGTAACAGGTTTCCTAGCCTGTATTAAGGTATCAATAACTGACTCAGAAAATCCACGTCTTGATAAAATCAAGCGTTCAATTTCCAAGCAGTCAGCTTCAGAGAAGTTAGATTTTGATGTTTGAAGGGACCCTGTATCAGAAGGTCCTGTTTCAGAGGTAGAGACCAAGGTGGACAGGATGACATGTCCACCAGGTCTGCATACCAAGTCCTGCGTGGCCACGCAGGTGCTATTAGAATCACTGATGCTCTCTCTTGTTTGATTCTGGCAATCAATCGAGGAAGCAACGGGAAGGGTGGAAACACGTAAGCCATCCTGAAGTCCCAAGGTGCTGTCAGAGCATCTATCAGGACTGCTCCTGGATCCCTGGATCTGGACCCGTAACGAGGAAGCTTTGCGTTCTGTCGAGACGCCATGAGATCTATCTCTGGTTTGCCCCAACGTCGAAGTATTTGGGCAAAGACCTCCGGATGAAGTTCCCACTCCCCCGGATGAAAAGTCTGACGACTTAAGAAATCCGCCTCCCAGTTCTCCACTCCCGGGATGTGGATTGCTGACAGGTGGCAAGAGTGAGACTCTGCCCAGCAAATTATCTTTGATACTTCCATCATAGCTAGGGAGCTTCTTGTCCCTCCCTGATGGTTGATGTAAGCTACAGTCGTGATGTTGTCCGACTGAAACCTGATGAACCCCCGAGTTGTCAACTGGGGCCAAGCCAGGAGGGCATTGAGAACTGCTCTCAATTCCAGAATGTTTATTGGCAGGAGACTCTCCTCCTGACTCCATTGTCCCTGAGCCTTCAGAGAATTCCAGACGGCACCCCAACCTAGAAGGCTGGCGTCTGTTGTTACAATTGTCCAGTCTGGTCTGCTGAATGGCATCCCCCTGGACAGATGTGGCCGAGAAAGCCACCATAGAAGAGAATTTCTGGTCTCTTGATCCAGATTCAGAGAAGGGGATAAGTCTGAGTAATCCCCATTCCACTGACTTAGCATGCACAGTTGCAGTGGTCTGAGGTGTAAGCGTGCAAAGGGTACTATGTCCATTGCCGCTACCATTAAGCCGATTACCTCCATGCATTGAGCCACTGACGGGTGTTGAATGGAATGAAGGGTGCGGCAAGCACTTTGAAGTCTTGTTAGCCTGTCCTCTGTCAGGTAAATCTTCATTTCTACAGAATCTATAAGAGTCCCCAGGAAGGGAACTCTTGTGAGTGGAACGAGTGAACTTTTCTTTTCGTTCACCTTCCATCCATGTGACCTTAGAAATGCCAGCACTAACTCTGTATGAGACTTGGCAGTTTGAAAGCTTGAAGCTTGTATCAGAATGTCGTCTAGGTATGGAGCTACCGAGATTCCCCGCGGTCTTAGTACCGCCAGAAGAGCACCCAGAACCTTTGTGAAGATTCTTGGAGCTGTAGCCAATCCGAATGGAAGAGCCACAAACTGGTAATGCCTGTCTAGGAAGGCAAACCTTAGGTACCGATAATGATCTTTGTGAATCGGTATGTGAAGGTAAGCATCTTTTAAATCTACAGTGGTCATGTATTGACCCTCTTGGATCATAGGTAAAATTGTCCGAATAGTCTCCATCTTGAACGATGGAACTCTTAGGAATTTGTTTAGGATCTTTAAGTCCAGGATTGGTCTGAAAGTTCCCTCTTTTTTGGGAACCACAAACAGATTTGAGTAAAACCCCTGTCCCTGTTCCGATCGTGGAACTGGATGGATTACTCCCATTAACAAGAGCTCTTGTACGCAGCGTAGAAACGCCTCTTTCTTTGTCTGGATTGTTGACAATCTTGACAGATGAAATCTCTCTCTTGGAGGAGAGTATTTGAAGTCCAGAAGGTATCCCTGAGATATTATCTCTAGCGCCCAGGGATCCTGAACATCTCTTGCCCAAGCCTGGGCGAAGAGAGAAAGTCTGCCCCCCACTAGATCCGATCCCGGATCGGGGGCCCTCAATTCATGCTGTTTTAGGGGCAGCAGCAGGTTTCCTAGTCTGCTTGCCCTTGTTCCAGGACTGGTTAGGTTTCCAGCCTTGTCTGTAGCGAGCAACAGCTCCTTCCTGTTTTGGTGCAGAGGAAGTTGATGCTGCTCCTGCTTTGAAATTACGAAAGGAACGAAAATTAGACTGTCTAGTCTTGGCTTTGGCTTTGTCCTGAGGCAGGGCATGGCCTTTACCTCCTGTAATGTCAGCGATAATCTCTTTCAACCCGGGCCCGAATAAGGTCTGCCCTTTGAAAGGTATATTAAGCAATTTAGACTTAGAAGTAACATCAGCTGACCAGGATTTTAGCCACAGCGCCCTGCGTGCCTGAATGGCGAATCCTGAATTCTTCGCCGTAAGTTTAGTAAGATGTACTACGGCCTCCGAAATGAATGAATTAGATAGTTTAAGGACTCTAAGCCTGTCCGTAATGTCGTCCAGAGTAGCTGAACCAATGTTCTCTTCCAGAGACTCAATCCAGAATGCCGCTGCAGCCGTGATCGGCGCAATGCATGCAAGGGGTTGCAATATAAAACCTTGTTGAACAAACATTTTCTTAAGGTAACCCTCTAACTTTTTATCCATTGGATCTGAAAAAGCACAGCTATCCTCCACCGGGATAGTGGTACGCTTAGCTAAGGTAGAAACTGCTCCCTCCACCTTAGGGACCGTTTGCCATAAGTCCCTTGTGGTGGCGTCTATTGGAAACATTTTTCTAAATATCGGAGGGGGTGAGAACGGCACACCGGGTCTATCCCACTCCTTAGTAACAATTTCAGTAAGTCTCTTAGGTATAGGAAAAACCTCAGTACTCGTCGGTACCGCAAAATATTTATCCAACCTACACATTTTCTCTGGTATTGCAACTGTGTTACAATCATTCAGAGCCACTAACACCTCCCCTAGTAATACACGGAGGTTTTCCAGTTTAAATTTAAAATTTGAAATATCTGAATCCAGTCTGTTTGGATCAGAACCGTCACCCACAGAATGAAGTTCTCCGTCCTCATGTTCTGCCACCTGTGACGCAGTGTCTGACATGGCCCTAATATTATCAGCGCACTCTGTTCTCACCCCAGAGTGATCACGCTTACCTCTTAGTTCTGGTAATTTAGCCAAAACCTCAGTCATAACAGTAGCCATATCCTGTAATGTGATTTGTAATGGCCGCCCAGATGTACTCGGCGCTACAATATCACGCACCTCCCTCTGAGCGGGAGATGTAGGTACTGACACGTGAGGCGAGTTAGTCGGCATAACTCTCCCCTCGTTGTTTGGTGAAATTTGTTCAATTTGTACAGATTGACATTTATTTAAAGTAGCATCAATACAGTTAGTACATAAATTTCTATTGGGCTCCACTTTGGCATTGCAACAAATGACACAGGCATCATCCTCTGAATCAGACATGTTTAACACACTAGCAAATAAACTTGCAACTTGGAAATACAATTCAATTAGAATAATATTAAAACGTACTGTGCCTTTAAGAAGCACAGAAGATCTATGACAGTTGAAAATTAATAAATTGAAACAGTTATAGCCTCAATCCTTGTAAACAACACAACTTTAGCAAAGGTTTAATCCCATTAGCAAAGATAACAAATTCTGAAAGCAGGAAACAAATTACAGAATAAACGTTTTTTATCTCAGTCAAACTATAATTCTCACAGCTCTGCTGAGAGAAATTACCTCCCTCAAAATAAGTTTTGAAGACCCCTGAGCTCTGTAGAGATGAACCGGATCATGCAGGGAATACAATGAGTTGCTGACTGAAATATTTGATGCATAGAAAAAGCGCCAAAAAAACGGCCCCTCCCCCTCACACACAGCAGTGAGGGAGAACAGAAACTGTCAGAAAAACAGATTAAGCAACTGCCAAGTGGAAAAATAGTGCCCAAACATTTATTCACACAGTACCTCAGCAAATGAAAACGATTTTACATTCCAGCAAAAACGTTAAACATAATCTCTAGTTATTAAACAGCTTTATGTATTTCTTACAGTGTAATTCTAGTGAAGTACCATTCCCCAGAATACTGAAGTGTAAAGTATACATACATGACATTATATCGGTATGGCAGGATTTTCTCATCAATTCCATTGTCAGAAAATAAAAACTGCTACATACCTCTATGCAGATTCATCTGCCCGCTGTCCCCTGATCTGAAGTTTACCTCACTCCTCAGATGGCCGAGAACAGCAATATGATCTTAACTACTCCGGCTAAAATCATAGCAAAACTCTGGTAGATTCTTCTTCAAACTCTGCCAGAGAGGTAATAACACACTCCGGTGCTATTTTAAAATAACAAACTTTTGATTGAAGATATAAAACTAAGTATAATCACCATAGTCCTCTCACACATCCTATCTAGTCGTTGGGTGCAAGAGAATGACTGGGAGTGACGTAGAGGGGAGGAGCTATATGCAGCTCTGCTGGGTGAATCCTCTTGCACTTCCTGTTGGGGAGGAGTAATATCCCAGAAGTAATGATGACCCGTGGACTGATCACACTTAACAGAAGAAAAACTTCCAATTATAAACATGTTACTTGGGGAAGAATTTAGGATTCCGTTCCTTAGTAAGAACAAAAAAACTAATATAAGCTTAAAGTTTTAGTCTTAGAACTCAATCTTGAAGCCCAGAGTAACAGTTAAAGAATTGAATCCAATTATGAACCAAATAATTGATTATCTTGGAAAAAAAGAAAAATGGATTTTAGAAATCAAATTAGCAGATTGAAATCACAAAGTTCTTCTAGCTAAAATAGCTAAAGACATAGATTAAACCTCATTTGCGAAAATATTTAATAAAATGACGACACAAATGAAATTATTAGCATGATAATCAAGTTAAAGGACCAGTCAACACACTGGACTTGCATAATCAACTAATGCAAGATAACAAGACAATGCAACAGCACTTAGTCTGAACTTCAAAAAAGAAGAAGATTTTGTCCTTTTAACAATGCTAAACAAATCATAATCCGATACTTGATCTTAAAGTATCCAACCAGAAAGATGAAGCAATTGCAACATCAGCCAAATAAATTACAGGTCTAAGAAAAGTACCTGAAAATAAATAATTTTCCTTAAATAAGATACAACCATCTGAAGGAAAAAAATAAATACTATTTGCTATAGGAATAATAGTATATTTAGCAGGAGTAGAGATAGCCCCATTAACTTGGGGAATCTTTCCTCAAAACTGAAAACTAACTGCCGGCAAAGAATACAATTTAAAAACCTTAAAGAAGGAATAAAAGAAAATTCTCAGCCTATTCCATTCCCTAGTATCAGGAACTGGAAAAAACCTCTGAAGAAACCACAGAAGATTAATAAGCAGAATTAAAATGTTAGCTAGTCTTTAAAATCAAAAGAACTAGTTACTTCAATATCCAAAATAATCAACACCTTTTCAACAAAGAACAAATGTACTCTATTAAAAAATAAAAAAGTAGATTTGTTAGTGTCAATATCTGATGAAGAAAAATTCTGAATGAGAAAAAAACACCATCAGAGAAGGATAATTCAGTATGTTGTTGGTCATTTGAAACTTCATCAACTAAAAAAGAAGTTTGAAAAAGACCTAAAAATTTTATTAGAAGGCGGGATGTCAGACAAAGCCTTTAAAATAGAAATTTATAAGAGTATTTTTCTGATTCTAAGTATATCTTGTACATAAGATGTAAAAAAGAATAGCAATATATAAAGCATAAATACTAATGGATTCTGCATGTAAAAGTTTATCATGATAACTTATTACAAACCATAGCTAAAGATAAACATTCATAACATTAAAATAAATGAACTTAGCTTTGGTAGGACTGATATCAGTCATCAGGAATCCCTCAGCATGTTCTGATACAGGAACAGTGTTTGAAATATCTTGCAATATGTAATAGAAAAAAACAACATATAAAGCAAAATTATCAAATTCCTTAAATGACAGTTTCAGGAATGGGAGAAAAATGCAAAACAAACAAGCCTCTAGCAACCAGAAGCAACAAAAAAATGAGACTTAAATAATGTGGAAAAAAGTGGCGCTAAGTATAACGCCCACATTTTTTGGCGCCAAGTATGATGCCCACATTTTTTGGTGCCAAGAAGACGCCCACATTTTTTGGCGCAAAAAAACGTCTGTAACACACATGCGTCAAAAAATGACGCAACCACGAACAAAAACAAAAACAAATGACAAAAATTTTGCTCCAAAAAAGTTCGTGGCAAAAATGACGCAATAAATTAAAGCATTTTCTGCCCCCGCGAGCCTAACAGCCCGCAAGGAAAAAAGTCAATTTGAATATTTTTAAAGGTAAGAAAAAAATATTAATTCATAAGCATTTTCCCAAAAAAATGAAACTGACAGTCTGAAAGAAGGAATACTGAATATCCTGAATCATGGCAAATATAAGTTTAAAACATATATTTAGAACTTTACATATAAAGTGCCCAACCATAGCTTAGAGTGTCATAAATAAAATAAGACTTACTTACCCTAAGACACTCATCTACATATAGTAGATAGCCAAACCAGTACTGAAACGAGAATCAGTAGAGGTAATGGTATATAAGAGTATATCGTCGATCTGAAAAGGGAGGTAGGAGAAGAAATCTCTACGACCGATAACAGAGAACCTATGAAATAGATCCCCTAGAGGAAGACCATTGTATTCAAATAGGCAATACTCTCTTCACATCCCTCTGACATTCACTTCACTCTGAGAGGAAAACCGGGCTTCAGCCTGCTGCGAAGCGCATATCAACGTAGAATCTAGCACAAACTTACTTCACCACCTCCATGGGAGGCAAAGTTTGTAAAACTGAATTGTGGGTGTGGTGAGGGGTGTATTTATAGGCATTTTAAGGTTTGGGAAACTTTGCCCCTCCTGGTAGGAATGTATATGCCATACGTCACTAGCTCATGGACTCTTGCTAATTAAGAAACATAATTTATGTAAGAACTTACCTGATAAATTAATTTCTTTTATATTGGCAAGAGTCCATGAGCTAGTGACGTATGGGATATACAATCGTACCAGGAGGGGCAAAGTTTCCCAAACCTCAAAATGCCTATAAATACACCCCTCACCACACCCACAATTCAGTTTAACGAATAGCCAAGAAGTGGAGTGATAAAGAAAGGAGTAAAAAGCATCGACAAAGAAATTTGGAAATAATTGTGCTTTATACAAAAAAATCATAACCACCACAAAAAAAGGGTGGGCCTCATGGGCTCTTGCCAATATGAAAGAAATGAATTTATCAGGTAAGTTCTTACATAAATTATGTTTTCTTTCATGTAATTGGCAAGAGTCCATGAGCTAGTGACTTATGGGATAGCAATACCCAAGATGTGGAACTCCACGCAAGAGTCACTAGAGAGGGAGGGATAAAAATAAAAACAGCCATTTTCCGCTGAAAAAAATAATCCACACCCCAAAATCTAAGTTAATTCTCATTAAATGAAAAGAAAAAAACTTAAAACATAAGCAGAAGAATCAAACTGAATCAGCTGCCTGAAAACTTTTCTACCAAAAAACTGCTTCTGAAGAAGCGGATACATCAAAACGGTAGAATCTAGTAAATGTATGCAAAGAACAACAGGTTACTGCTTTGCAAATCTGAACAACTGAAGCTTCATTCTAAAAAGCCCACAAAGACTAATCAAGTAGAATGAGCTGTAATTCTCTGAGGCGGGGCTTAACCCGACCCCAAATAAGCTGAATGAATCAAAAGCTTTAACCACGAAGCCAAGGAAATGGCAGAAGCCTTCAGACATTTCCTAGAACCAGGAAAGATAAATATTTCAAAGCTCTTAAGGAAGAAGAACTTGCAACAGCACTACACTAAGGTTAGGGTGTTGCTTAATTATCAGGAGAAATAAATTGTGCTAAGCTTGAGTGCTTATGCATAAATTAACTTGGAAAAAATTGTCAACATAGAAGTTGGGCAAAAGTATGCATCTATGTAGCACTTCAGTCTCCCTTAATTAATTGAGAAACATCAAAATCGCAGGATGTAATGAGGTGATGTGTTTAAAATTTAACCTTTATTAGCTTATGTTAAAATTACAAAACAAACACAACAAAACATTTAAAATTACAATAAGGGGGAGGCGGGGCTGACTGCTGAGCTGTGAGGACGTGTGTGTGCAGAGCTCCCGAACTTAAGCACATATTTCTTGTAAATACTTTAGTTTATTTTTATTTTTTATCATATAAAACAACTTAAGTAGCTTGCTAAAAGTTGAGTAAACACGGGAACAACTTCCCCCGCACTTTTCACCAAAGCTAACGGCTCCGAAAACAAGTACTGTCACAACGGCTTGCGATTAGAGGAGGTTTGGGCAAACCCTAAAACGGACCACATACTCCCTTCTAGCACCACTGCCACACCACTCCGGAGGGTCGGGGCTCCGCTCCGGAGGGCTACACAGGCCGGCAACAGACTGAAGGAAAGAGGAGACAAGCGACTCAGCTCACTGCGTGTACCCGCAGGCACTGAGCTACACAGACCCGTTCGCTGACATCGGGGGAATCCCCTTACCACAACCCCTTGTCGTAAGACTTACTGGGGACCCGACCACGCCGAACATCAGAGCGGACACCCCAAGCAACAGGGACAGATCGATCCCCATAGAGAACCAGCTAAGAGCAGGGGCGCGAAACTCCGCCATCTTGGCCGCAGCACTTTTAGGCCTTCGGGCCTTCCAGATCCTACACACCTAAGAGACTGATAACCGAAGACAACAGGGTAAGCAAAATTCACAAGCTATATACATAAGAACCCTATCTACCATTCTGGGCCTCCGACGGGTGAAATATAGGCCAGACCCTTACAGAAATTTTCCGGCTTCACTGCTATACTAACCAGGCCTCAATAACCACGTGGCTGGTCGGACCCCCATCCACTATAACGGCTTACGGCCGAACAACAAGGGGGATAGTTGTTTCCTACATAACCTATATGCATTAGCATAGAAAAGTTTAATCAATTTACAGACTCTCTAACTACACGAAAGGTGTCTTTTACGTTTTGGTCGCTGACTGCTATGCACACCATCTAGTACTATATCAATGTGCTGAGACACCTACTGAGCCGGTCAGTTCCTTACTAAATTATCCCTGCAAGAAACAACACAAATACCTCCTAAGCCTAAGGGGGCAGAACTAGAGACTGCACTTTGGGATCCACTTTAGGAGTGTTTTCAGGGACGGACAAGTAGTCACCAGACTGAGGAACTACAACGGGCCTATCACTACTAGACCATACACAACCTGCCTCGCAAGTTTTATGAATCACCCACAACTGTTACAATGCATATAAAGTGATTGAAATGAGGTGAGGGTGAAGGGGTTCAACTTGCTCTTTCCTTCCTTTAGCAAGCACAGACCTAGAATCATGCCTTAAACTTTGACACAGTAACATCTCTTACATCATTTAACCCCTGAGTCGAATACTAAACCAAAGTGTCACTACCTGCTTATATACTCTTTTTGTTTTCCCATACTCTGGACCTCTACCGCATCACATGATGAAGAATAAAACACAAACAGTTAAAGAATGCCTATCAAAGTCCCAACTGAAACACAAACAGGGGAATAAAAGCCCCCCCACCCAAGGAGACTCTTCGAATACCAGCCTAATAGAAATGGCAGACCCTCTCCCAGCAGAAATTCAAAACAAAGAACTGCTTTCTCAAATTAAATCCGTGTTCCAGGAAGAGCTTAAATCAGCTTTGTCGGATCTCAGACAGGATATCAAAGAAATTGGTACTCGCACTGCTGAACTAGAGGAAAAAACAGATGCAATAGCAGATGAAATACCTCACATACAAAAATCTATTTCGGAACATACAGAATATATAAACAAACTAGAGGATCAAATAGAAGACCTTGAAAACAGATCCCGCAGATCCAACTTAAGAATCAGAAATCTACCGGAAACATATAAAAATCTGGATGAGACTGTGACCTCTCTATTTCATCAACTGGCCCCAGATATAGAGCTAGACAAGCTTTTAATGGACAGGGTACACAGAGCCCTTACCAAACCCCAACAGTCCTCTGCAAGAGACATAGTCCTCAAACTTCACTACTACCATGTGAAAGAATTAATCCTCAAAGCGGCCAGACAATTGCCAACAATAAACTTTGAGGGCCACTCCATCCAAATTTATGCAGACGTGGCACCAATCACACTACGAAAGAGAAGGGATCTTAAACCTATTACACAAGCCCTCTCGAGGGCCCAAGTCAAATATCGATGGCTGTTTCCCTTCAAACTGGCCTTTTCATATAATAATATCTATTATGCTTGCTCGGACTTGAATGAAGGACTATCGACTCTCCGAAGATTGGAGATCCCCTTTGATCCCCCTCAACAAGAACCCCCAGAAAAAACACATTCAAAGGGAGTGGACCCCAGTAGGCCAAACGAAAAAGCATAGGAAAAATAAGACTATCTCAAATACCCATTCAGAAGACGAGTCACCCTCTGAAGAGGAATCCTCCCCGACCTGACAAAACTGGGGGTCTAGGAGGATCCTAATTCTTAAATTTTTGAAGCTTTGGTTAATTGCTAGCGGCCCTGAGGCTAATAGACCTTAATAACATAAAATAACAGCCAAAACGGCCTGCAGGCCCGAGAACTTTGTACTAGTCAAGTCTGCACATCACACTTTTGTTTTTCCTTTTTTTTTTATGTATTGTTATTTTTGCAGACCTGGTTATTTTTTGACCTCACTCAGGGGTTATTATTATTATTAATATTATTATTATTCATGTTCTTATTATAGTTATTGTAGCTGACATTAATGAAGTTAATATAGTTGATATAATTCATAGTACAGCTATAGAATGTTCTGTATACCAAAATTGTTACTAGTATCATTTATAAGTCTGTTTGCACTATTTCCTTTCTCCTTCTCTCCTCTCCTTATCCCCCCCTAGAATTAAACCCAGACATATACCACTCTCTCTATACATTATCTCTCTTGCCCTCTCTCTCTCTCGCACATTTCACATTCACGCATCCCTAACCCCCCCTTTTTCCTAACACTTCTGGACATGACATAAGACACATAACTTATATTTCCAACCACATCACACTACCTCTGACATCCAACACTCACTCTTCCCTTCCACCCCCCCCTAATCTTCCCTAACCCTCTCATAGGAAGGCTTATCCTAGGCACCTGGTACAGTGCCCTTCACCCGCCTCATTAAAATGTTACTCCCTGACAAGGGAAACCATTGTAAAGTTTAAGTTTAATTTTGCTCATTATAATTTGTGTTTTGTTCGTTCAGGCATGTCATCAGATGATTCTGATCCCTTCAAATATATCACCTCATGTATATTTATGCTTCCCACGATGTGGGATGGAAATCGGTACCCCTCCAAGGTTTGGCCGTCAGGTAGGTCCCGGCTCTCTCACTCCCAGAACTACTCAATATGTTGGATCACACCCAAATCCTTAAACAGCTTGCAGTTTCCTACTCACTTGCACATCCTTCCTAGGGATTTAATAGATGCTAATACACCTCTCACCCCAATATGTCTATAAAAATCCTCTCCCATAATGTCAGAGGGCTTAACTCCGACATGAAAAGAAAGAAAGCTATTACTACATATAAAGCACTACACGCCCACATAGTTTTATTACAGGAGACTCACTTCACCAAAGATTTCACTCCCAAGTACTGGGACAAAATTTTCCCAACACAATATCACGCAATAAGCGGGAAAAAGAAATGCGGGGTCACCATTCTAATTCACTCTTCCCTAAATTTCAAAGAGGAAGAAATTATTAGAGACAAAGAAGGTCGTTTTCTGATGGTTAGAGGCTTAATTCATAATTCTCCTGTTCTGATCGTCAATGTTTATGCCCCAAACGAGCACCAGGGCCCCTTTATTACTAAATTAAGCAAATTATTGACCCAATGGAAAAAACATAAGATTATCATGGGGGGCGACTTTAATTTAGCTCTAGACCAAGATCTGGACAGAACTTCTACTAAATCTCTAAAGGCCAGACCCCCTAGCTCAACCAAATACATCCTGAAAGACTTTACCTTAGATCACAATCTAATAGACAGTTGGAGGGCTCTACATAATAGGGCCAGAGACTACACCTATTTTTCCCCAATGCACCTCACCCAATCCAGACTAGATTACATTTTTCTCAGCCAAATCCTGGTCCCCCTGCTAACAAGCGCTAAAATAAATAACTGCCCTTGGTCAGACCATTCTATTGTAGAAACCACGCTAGCAGGACTCATCAACCCCGCCAGGACCAAATCCTGGACCCTTAACGCTAACCTAATACAGGATGCTTTAGTCTCTCAGAAAACAAGGGAACACATTACAGAATTCATTAGGCTAAATATAGATAGTACACCTAATCCCATTTTTGTCTGGGGAGCGCTCAAAGCATATGTAAGAGGCAACCTGATCACTGAATCAAACCACAGAAACAGAATACATAAAAACAAAATGACACAACTACAAGCTAGGGCTAATGAGTTAAGATCCCAATGTACTGCTAATACCACTAAACAAAAGAGACTAGAACTGAAAAACATAAATGAAGAAATAAATCAATTACTTAACAAAGAAGCAGCTAGATCTATTAAACAGATTGACTCACATTACTACATATATGGAAATAAGCCCGACAGAATGCTAGCCAACAAACTCAAGGAAATAACTAGAAGCACTACAGTCCCTCAAATACAAATATCAGATCATAAGAACACCAATGACCCCCTCCAAATCGCGAACACTTTTGCTGACTTTTATCACAATCTCTACAATCTCCCTATACACCAAGGTAAGGTTGATAGATCCGCAAAACTAGATACTTTTTTAACTGCAAACCCCCTCCCAACAATCACTGAGGAAGAGAAATCTAGTTTAAACGCCCCGATCTCCGAGGCAGAGATTAAATATACCATCAAAAACTTAAAGACTTCTAAAACACCTGGTCCGGATGGTTACTCCGGAATTTTCTACAAATTATTTTCAGATGAACTAGCCCCTCTGTTGGCCCAGGTATTTAACTCCATAATGCAAAAAAAGGAAATTCCCAATGAGATGCTAATGGCTAGAATAGCAGTCATCCCTAAGCCGGGTAAAAACAAGCTTCATTGCCAGAATTACAGACCTATATCGCTAATAAATCAAGATTTGAAGATATTTACAAAAATTCTGGCAAACAGACTAAACCCTATCCTTGAAAGAGTAATCCATCCGGACCAAGTAGGTTTTATCAGAGGTAGGGAAGCACCGGACAACACTCGCAAAATAATCGACTTGATCAATTTTGCCACTACTGAAAAGACGCCTTCTCTGTTCCTCTCCTTGGACGCAGAGAAGGCGTTCGATAGAATTAACTGGGAATATATGTTCGCAGTATTAGAGAAAACAGGCATCTCGGGTGCCTTCCTTGATGCCCTGACCACACTCTACTCTTACCCGTCAGCATTTGTAAAACTGTCAGGATATCAATCCAGAACGATACCAATTAGGAACGGAACGAGACAAGGGTGCCCCTTATCCCCTTTATTATTCGCCCTCTGCATTGAACCATTAGCCATTCAAATTAGAAAAGAACCGAATATATCTGGACTTCAAATAGGGGGCAAGGAATATAAGATTTCATTATTTGCGGATGATATCATATTATCACTTACAAAACCCCTCCTATCTCTCCCCCCCTTATACTCGATGCTCCAACAATATGGTATTTTATCCGGTTATAAAATAAATAGGGACAAATGCGAAGCTCTCGGAACAAATCTACCCCAACACACTAAAAAATTATTAGAAATTAATTTCTCCTTCACTTGGGCCCATAAGAAGCTTAAATATCTGGGTATTTATCTTACAACTGACATTTTTTCGCTATACCAGGCGAACTATCTCCCAATGTTTGCCCATATAAGACATTTAATATCGAAATGGTTGAAACTTAAAATCTCTTTTTATGGTAGAATCATCTCCACAAAAATGACCTTACTACCAAAGCTCCTTTATTTATTCCGGTCACTACCAATTTCCATCCCCATAGCCGAGCTCAATGCACTCCAAAGAGATATTCTGCGCTTTGTTTGGCAGGGAAAACACCCTAGGATAAACAAAAAAATCATGAGTACACACAGGAAGGATGGTGGGCTAGGCCTCCCACATTTAGTTTCTTACTATTACTCAGCTCGGATGGCCCAAACCATACATTGGTTTAGCAATACGAAACAACCCCTATGGAAACAGATAGAATCACAGATAGCCAACATTGACCAGATATATAGACTACTTTGGTTCCCTAAAAAGAATAGCCACCCTCTACTAAATAAATATGTAGCGCTGTCCCACACTATTTTCCTTTGGAACAAACTAACCGCCAAATTCCCCTTATTACAAGACAAATCAAAACTTACACCTCTAGTAATACCACAAACCACAATAGATTCCCACATACAGACCAAATGGGCTAATAAAGGACTATACAGAATTGCAGACGTATATGTTGAGGGAGGTTTTCTCTCTTTTGAACAATACAGAGATATTGACCCAAATGACAAAAATATTTGGTACCATTACTTACAATTAAAATCAAGAACTCATGCAGTTACTGAACTTTCCAAACTACCATTGAATACAACTTTCGAATCTCTATGCCTAGCTAAAGACCCGGTGCACAGAACAATCTCGACACTATATCTCATATTCAACGGTAAACCTAGAGAGGCGAAACCCTCGCAAATTCTAAATTGGGAACAAGACCTTAATAAGACCTGGTCCTTGGAGACTTGGCTAACTAATTTAGACAGAGGCCTCTCCTTCTCATACAATGCTATGTTGAAGGAGAATTTTCTCAAGGTAGCATTTAAATGGTATATATATCCTACTAGGTTCGGTGGATCAGAAGGACCTTCCCTGAATCTCTGCTACAGAGGATGTAATGTGAGGGGGACGTACATACATATGTGGTGGGAATGTGACAGAGCGAAAGAAATTTGGGAACACACCTCGACATTTCTTAGCGATCTCTTCCATAAACATATACAACTGACCCCAGAACAGGCCCTACTACACTTCCCGATTCCCAATATCTTAAGACAACACCAAAAACTAGTTATGACCATTTGCACGGTGGTTAGAGTTTGCATAGCACAATATTGGAAATCCACCCCACCCAACTTCACTTTCATCATTAAAAAAATAATACACCATTATGAAATGGCTAGCTTAGCTGCTGAGAACCTACACACCAAAGACAAATTTATCATACAGTGGGAGCCATTCATTATGTACCACGAAGCTAGAACACAGAGAAACATAGAGAATCAATAAATTCTACCAATGCACTGTATTGCACTTTAGAGAGAGCCGGGACCAGCCGCCCATCCGATCAATCGGCCGAGTGGCGACAGATGACTTTATACTACCCTCCTGTGGGCAGACCTCGATACTGTTGATCCTGTTAATATCTAACTTGTATTTAAAATTTCAGATCTGTTTACGAAATAAGATGTTACATATTGGTACAATAAGCTAGACAATGATCTCAAATTAACATGGGTAAGAGATTGATGCCATTAATATCTTGTTGAATATTCACTCTATGCCTAATTAATCTGATTGTACATGCCGAAATTTGTTATGCATAACCTGTTATGAAAAACCTAATAAAACTTTTTTCAAAATAAAATTACAATAAGATTAGACCAGTAAAGAATACTCAGCTACCTCACTAATACTGGTGGGAGGAGAAATGTACTCGTCCTGGGATAGATGGAATAGAAATTTGGGTATAATATTGGCACTAATTCCACCCTTATATATGATCTGTTATGTATCTTAGGTATAATGAACCATCTGTATCAATCTAGTAAGGTTCAACAACCAGTGATAGTGCAGGAGATATAACTGTATCTGCTCCTAGTATGAAATACTTAAACACCCATCTATAATGTGGTGTAAATGTACTTGAGAGTGGTGGAGATAAAATTTATTTATCAGTATTGTAGATAGATCTAAAATATTATTTGGGTCTCACACTCTCAATTTACAGGGCAATAATTATTTGGGTCCTGTGTTTCTTGTCACAGGCTCATATTGTTGTTGCTGGATACCTATCTAGGCACTAAGAGTGATAATGGAAATAATAAGAGTTACAAACTGGTGAAGTGTTTGTCTCAACTTCTGTATATGCAATACTTTGGGTCCTGTGTTTCTTGTCACATGCTCATATTGTTAGATGCAGAGTGCCTGTCTAGGTACTTAGGGTGATAATACCTGTGATATGAGTTGCACATTGGTTATAGAGAGTTAATATAATACGGAGTGTAAAGTCCCACACCTAGATTGACCACCGCGTCTTTTGTCAGTGGCTCATATTATCACAAGTAAAGTAAATAATGTCTATAAGTAGATGGAAGGATTTGGCCAAAATAAGAAACTTAGATTATTCTGCATTCGTGGCTGCCAAATTGGCAGAACAGATAATAATAATTGTTATAAAAGTACCAGTGGGATATATTGTATCGTATTAAATCAATATTTCAACACTCCCCAAGGTACTTAAATCTTCAGGATTAAGCAGATAATATAGTTTATTTTGGATAGATGCCAAAATGGCCAGATTATACTAGCATAAGGTAATTATATTGTATGCATGTTAGATACATTAGTATCCGAATAAATTAGGCCTGGGGACAAGGTTTATAATATACTCCCACATAGAAAGCTCCTAATGTACATTTAAATATGGTGATAGTTAATGGTTACATGGAAAGAGTAATCCTTTGTAGCTTGTGTGTTATACAGATTGGCCAGCATCGATTGCTGCAATGCTGTTTTAATAAACGTGGTTAAAGTTGCTCACATAAATTGCTACAATCTGAATTGGCTACTGATAAATATAATTATAAAAGGATATAATGTGAATATAGGTTCCCACTAACTTTACATGTAAATTATATTGGTTGTACAATGGAGCTAGGACATCATTATAAGAAACCAGCGAAATACTACTGGGTAGAACTATTGAAAGTTAACATATATCTCTGATACTGTTGCATATATTCTATCATTCATGCTTCTATAGTTTAACCCTGTTAAATTAAATAGTCTTATGAATATAACTGAGTTCGCTAGTGCTTAAATTAAGGTAGAGAGGTAGCGGAGAATTAACTTATTTACAATACAACTAAATAGATTGTTGGCATGGTCTAATTTTAATGCTGAGTTAAAAACTGTTGAGTGTTGAAAAGCATTCAACACCCTCCCCTGACATGTTTTGCCGACAAGGTGGCGGCTTTTTCGAAGGTGACGCGCGCTGGCGTCTCCGGGTGTTTATCACCTCGGCTCCACCTCAGATTTGAATCTGTAGCCAATCAGAGCCATCCTACCATAGGCAGGTTCTACACTGAGACGGATCGCTTGTCATTCCATCGAAGATTGGTTATAGAGATATATTGCAATGTAATAATGGTTTACACAGTGTGTTAGTATGAACCAAAAAGAAAGAAGGAGGACTTATTGTTTTCATTTGTCTCCGAAAATAAGGATAAACATTGGAGCTGTTGGCTAATATAATAGCTATGTCAGTTATGTATTATGTGATTTATTGTGTAAATACAGCCATATTTAGATGTAATTAGATATAACATGGACTGACCAATGGATTAAAATAATAATAAAGGTTGTAATGTATATTGCATTTAAATAAATGCGTACATGGGGTATTGGATGAATTGTTGAATTTAACTAAAATATGTGTATAGTTGTATTGGTTGAGGTCCCGGAATTAAATATCTAAGTGTTATTAACAATTTTTGCTAATTATGGCACAAAATCCTTGAGTGTATACATATCAAGAGTAAGATTGAGTGAATGAAAAAAACCAAGGGGTTTAAAAATTGGGTTAAAATGGAAGGGGAAA
This sequence comes from Bombina bombina, assembly GCF_027579735.1. NCBI lineage: Eukaryota > Metazoa > Chordata > Amphibia > Anura > Bombinatoridae > Bombina > Bombina bombina. Next base: position 979,335,439 of record NC_069504.1, read on the forward strand.
GGTGGACACTAATGAGAGAATAATGTGAGGGCTCAGAAAAAATTGGAGAAAAATGAGGTGAGGACCCTGCGTATGTGTAACAAAATTGTGATTGGAATATGACATTCTTGAACATGGTGCACGGGTTACTATTCATAGGGTGTACATGTGGGAGGGGGGCAAAATCGGGTACTTGGGGTAGGGTGAAGGTGTGTGACGGTATGAGTGGCGCCACTTCGAATTTCAGTGGGGAGAATGAATATAAAGAAAATGAGAGGGATGTAATGAGGAATGTTTAAGTGAGAGTGTTTGGATTTCAAATTAGAAATGGGGGACAAGTGTGTGAAAATGCGTGGGGATAAAAAAGGGAACCGTGACTGTGACGTTAAGACACAGTAAATATAATGATTGCATTAGTCAATTAAAAAACTAACTAAGTGATACTTAAGGTGATTATAATCATATGGTGAACACAAAGGGAATAAATAAATGTGAAAGTGTGGAGTGAAAACCAATACAACTATACACATATTTTAGTTAAATTCAACAATTCATCCAATACCCCATGTACGCATTTATTTAAATGCAATATACATTACAACCTTTATTATTATTTTCATCCATTGGTCAGTCCATGTTATATCTAATTACATCTAAATATGGCTGTATTTACACAATAAATCACATAATACATAACTGACATAGCTATTATATTAGCCAACAGCTCCAATGTTTATCCTTATTTTTGGAGACAAATGAAAACAATAAGTCCTCCTTCTTTCTTTTTGGTTCATACTAACACACTGTGTAAACCATTATTACATTGCAATATATCTCTATAACCAATCTTCGATGGAATGACAAGCGATCCGTCTCAGTGTAGAACCTGCCTATGGTAGGATGGCTCTGATTGGCTACAGATTCAAATCGGAGGTGGAGCCGAGGTGATAAACACCCGGAGACGCCAGCGCGCGTCACCTTCGAAAAAGCCGCCACCTTGTCGGCGAAACATGTCAGGGGAGGGTGTTGAATGCTTTTCAACACTCAACAGTTTTTAACTCAGCATTAAAATTAGACCATGCCAACAATCTATTTAGTTGTATTGTAAATAAGTTAATTCTCCGCTACCTCTCTACCTTAATTTAAGCACTAGCGAACTCAGTTATATTCATAAGACTATTTAATTTAACAGGGTTAAACTATAGAAGCATGAATGATAGAATATATGCAACAGTATCAGAGATATATGTTAACTTTCAATAGTTCTACCCAGTAGTATTTCGCTGGTGCCTTATAATGATGTCCTAGCTCCATTGTACAACCAATATAATTTACATGTAAAGTTAGTGGGAACCTATATTCACATTATATCCTTTTATAATTATATTTATCAGTAGCCAATTCAGATAGTAGCAATTTATGTGAGCAACTTTAACCACGTTTATTAAAACAGCATTGCAGCAATCGATGCTGGCCAATCTGTATAACACACAAGCTACAAAGGATTACTCTTTCCATGTAACCATTAACTATCACCATATTTAAATGTACATTAGGAGCTTTCTATGTGGGAGTATATTATAAACCTTGTCCCCAGGCCTAATTTATTCGGATACTAATGTATCTAACATGCATACAATATAATTACCTTATGCTAGTATAATCTGGCCATTTTGGCATCTATCCAAAATAAACAATATTATCTGCTTAATCCTGAAGATTTAAGTACCTTGGGGAGTGTTGAAATATTGATTTAATACGATACAATATATCCCACTGGTACTTTTATAACAATTATTATTATCTGTTCTGCCAATTTGGCAGCCACGAATGCAGAATAATCTAAGTTTCTTATTTTGGCCAAATCCTTCCATCTACTTATAGACATTATTTACTTTACTTGTGATAATATGAGCCACTGACAAAAGACGCGGTGGTCAATCTAGGTGTGGGACTTTACACTCCGTATTATATTAACTCTCTATAACCAATGTGCAACTCATATCACAGGTATTATCACCCTAAGTACCTAGACAGGCACTCTGCATCTAACAATATGAGCCTGTGACAAGAAACACAGGACCCAAAGTATTGCATATACAGAAGTTGAGACAAACACTTCACAAGTTTGTAACTCTTATTATTTCCATTATCACTCTTAGTGCCTAGATAGGTATCCAGCAACAACAATATGAGCCTGTGACAAGAAACACAGGACCCAAATAATTATTGCCCTGTAAATTGAGAGTGTGAGACCCAAATAATATTTTAGATCTATCTACAATACTGATAAATAAATTTTATCTCCACCACTCTCAAGTACATTTACACCACATTATAGATGGGTGTTTAAGTATTTCATACTAGGAGCAGATACAGTTATATCTCCTGCACTATCACTGGTTGTTGAACCTTACTAGATTGATACAGATGGTTCATTATACCTAAGATACATAACAGATCATATATAAGGGTGGAATTAGTGCCAATATTATACCCAAATTTCTACTCCATCTATCCCAGGACGAGTACATTTCTCCTCCCACCAGTATTAGTGAGGTAGCTGAGTATTCTTTACTGGTCTAATCTTATTGTAATTTTAAATGTTTTGTTGTGTTTGTTTTGTAATTTTAACATAAGCTAATAAAGGTTAAATTTTAAACACATCACCTCATTACATCCTGTTATTTTGATGTTTCTCAATTAATTAAGGGAGACTGAAGTGCTATATAGATGCATACTTTTGCCCAACTTCTATGTTGACAATTTTTTCCATTTCAAAGCTCTTACCACATCCAAAGAATGTAAGGATTTCTCCAAATAATTCTTAGGATTAGGACACAAGGAAAGGACAACAATTTCTCTATTAATGTTGTTAGAATTCACAACCTTAGGTAAGAATTTAAATGAAGTCTGCAAAACCGCCTTATCCTGAGAAAAAAATCAGAAAAGGAGATTCACAAGAAAGAGCAGATAATTTAGAAACTCTTCTAGCAGAAGAGATGGCCAAAAGGAACAACACTTCCCAAGAAAGTATTTTAATGTCCAAAGAGATCATAGGCTCAAATGGAGGAGCCTGTAAAGCCTTCAAAACCAAAATAAGATTCCAAGGAGGATAGATTGATTTAATGACAGGCTTGATACAAACCAAAGCCTGTACAAAAACAGTGAATATCAGGAAGCTTATCAATCTTTCTGTGAAATGAAAGAACAGAGATTTGTCCCTTCAAGGAACTTGCAGACAAAACCTTTATTTAAACCATCCTGAAGAAACTGTAAAAATCTAGGAATTCTGAAAGAATGCCAAGTGAATTTATGAGAAGAACACCATGCAAATAAGTCTTTCAAACTTGATAATACATTTTTCTAAAAATAGATTTACAAGCCTGTAACATAGTATTAATCACTGAGTCAGAGAAACCTCTATAACTAAGCACTAGCCGTTTAATTTCCATACCTTCAAATTTAATGATTGAAATCCTGATGGAAAAACGGACCTTGAGACAGAAAATTCGACCTTAATGGAAAAGGTCAGAACAAAATCCGCATATCAAAACCTGTGAGGCCATGCTGGAACTACCAGCAAAACAAATGACTGTTCCATGATGATTATGGATTTCACTCTTGGAAGAAGAACTAGAGGCGGGAATATATAAACAGGTTGGTAGCACCAAGAAAGTGTCAACGTATCCACTGCTTCCGCCTGAAGATCCCTGGACCTGGACAGGTACCTGGGAAGTCTTCTTATAACGATTCCGTGGAGAATGAGATTGGATCACAACTGCAGCGTTGCAATAAATGAGGGATATGTATCACTTGAGCTATTGGGCTATTGATCAGCATAGACCAAGCTGCTCTCAGTGAAGTTATTTTATAGGTATTAGGTTGCAGAGCAAGGGCTTGTCTTGCAAGTAGTAGAGAAAGTCAAAATTGTTGTTAAAGCTTCACAACAACCTTTAATTAGGATCGAGAGGTCAGTCAGTCTCAAAGGCTTAACTCAATTTGCTTAAAGAAGCAGTAGTGTTCATTTAGCAGAGTGTATGTTATATACAGATTAGCAATAAATTTGTCTTCCAGTATGCTGTGTAAGTTGCCGTCAGTATATTATCAGAATACAGCTGTTCCCAGCACTAAGTCAGAGACTGCTCGCTATTGCAGCGCTACCGCTTACCCCCTGTCACAAGTTGAATCTTCTCAGGAGCACAGTTCTTAATAAAGGTTCCAGATGTTTAAGCTGCAGGATCGCAGTGTGCAGAGGAGCTTGGAGTGAGGAGACGAAATGGGGGGAGGAGTCCGGTAAGCAGTCAGAGTTTCAGCGTGAGAGCGGTTAGGAGATTGCCAAGTAAGAGAAGGTTTGCTCTGTATGAGAGGCTGTAGAAATAGGAATACTCTTCACTTATAGCATGCACGTAAATAAGGCTCAAGGAGATCAGATGGTATTAGTAGTTGCACGTTTGAGAATGTGAGTAGATTGTGCTTGTCAGCAGAGTACTCCCGAGGTGCAGGCAGGCTCCAGATAAGTTGTAATCCTAGGAAGCTGGATAACTTTAGTACAGCAGAGAGGAAGAGAGTAGCTACAAACGTTAGCTAGTTTACACAATAATTAAGCACCTGTTTGCAGTCACATGATGCCTTAAAGGGACCTTAAACACTTAAATTTAATGCTATGAAGTTTTAATGCCCATAGTGTAAATTATAATGTTATAAATCAAACTACATTTCTTCCCCCTTCATATATAAACCTATATTCTTATTATTTATTTTGTAACTCTGTTTCCCCATTCCTTTGCTCATCTGTCCCGGCACTGCTGAAGTGCTGGGGACTATTCCGGATGTGACTAAGCTCCTGGCTGTGAGCGTGCACGCATTAGAATATCTCTCTTTTGCAATACCAGAGGCACACTTCGCTGCCATTAAACACAGTGATAGCAGCGATCGTAAGTGTGCCTCTGGCTCAGGAGAACTGAAAGCGGCAGCTATCAAAAAATACTTAAATAAGTTTGTTAATTGTGCAAAAAATAGATTGATGAAAATCAGCTCCTCTAATACAGCTGTCATATAAATGGTGATGAAGCTCGCTCTCAGCAACTGAGTGAGCGAGCTTCATAGATGCAGGAGACATTTTATGTTGTACGCATGCGCATTTCTATTCACGGGAGCATGCGTCACGTGACCCGTGCTCCGAGAGTAACGTACGTTACAATATGGTGGCGCTCATCATGTTAAACAGGCTGCAGTTGAAATTAAACTTTCAAAGGGATTTACATAATCAGAAGAAGGTCAATTGGTATTTTCATAATAATAAAAAGGTTATTCTACAATTTGTATACTTAGTAAAATATATAATTGTTAAATGTAGAAGGTGTTTAAGGCCCCTTTAAGTACAGGTAAGGCTGCAATCATGTGACTGAAAGGAGAGAGGAAAGACATGGAATGGAATCCTTACACTTCTTGTTTAGTTGAGAAGCCATCAGATCTATTTCTGAAAGACCTCACATCTGAACAATCTGAGAAAACGCATCTGGATGGAGAGACCACTCCCCTGGATGTAAAGTCTGACGGTTGAAATAATCCGCTCCCCAATTGTCTACACCTGGGATATGAACCACAGAAATTAGACAAGAGCTGTATTCCGCCCAAAAAAGTATTAGAGATACTTCTTTCATAGCTAGGGGACTGTGAGTCCCACCCTGATGATTGACATATGCCACAGCTGTGATATTGTCTGTCTTGAAAGCAATTGAATGGACTTCTCTTCAACAGGGGCCAAGCCTGAAGAGCCCTGAAAATTGCACAGAGTTCCAAATATGTATTGGTAATCTCGCCTCTTGAGATTTCCAAACCCCTTGTGCTATCAGAGATCCCCAAACAGCTCCCCAACCTGAAAAGACACGCATCTGTTGTGATCACAGTCCAGGTTGGATGAACCAAAGAAACCCCTAAAACTATACGATGGTGATCTAACCACCAAGTCAGAGATAGTTAAATATTGGGATTTAAGGATATTAATTGTGATATCCTAGTATAATCCCTGCACCATTGATTCAGCATACAAAGCTGGAAAGGTCTCATATGAAAACAAGCAAAAGGAATTGAGTCCGATGCTGCAGTCATGAGACCTAAAACTTCCATGCACATAGCTACTGAAGGAAAAAATAGAGACTGAAGGTTCCGACAAGCTGAACCCAATTTAAATTGTCTCTTGTCTGTTAGAGACAGAGACATAGACACAATCTATCTGGAAACCTAAAAAGGTGACCATTGTCTGAGGAATGAAGGAACTTTTTGGTAAATTAATCCTCCAACCATGTCTTTGAAGAAACAACAAAGTTGATTCGTATGATATTCTAAAGAACTTAAAGACTGAGCAAGTACCAAGATATAGTCCAAATAAGGAAAAACCGAGAACCTTTGAAAAGATTCCTAGAGCTGTCGCTAGACCAGAAAGTAAGAGCAACAAATTGGTAATGCTTGTCTAAAAAACAGAATTTATGCTTACCTGATAAATTACTTTCTCTTGTGGTGTATCCAGTCCACGGATTCATCCTTTACTTGTGGGATATTCTCCTTCCCTACAGGAAGTGACAAAGAGAGAACACAGCAGAGCTGTCCATATAGCTCCCCCTCTAGCTCCACCCCCCAGTCATTCGACCAAAGGTTAGGAAGAAAAAGGAGAAACCATAGGGTGCAGTGGTGACTGTAGTTTAAACAAAAAATATTTTACCTGACTTAATTGCCAGGGCGGGCCGTGGACTGGATACACCACAAGAGAAAGTAATTTATCAGGTAAGCATAAATTCTGTTTTCTCTTGTAAGGTGTATCCAGTCCACGGATTCATCCTTTACTTGTGGGATACCAATACCAAAGCTTTAGGACACGGATGAAGGGAGGGAACAAGACAGGTACCTTAAACGGAAGGCACCACTGCTTGCAAAACCTTTCTCCCAAAACTAGCCTCCGAAGAAGCAAAAGTATTGAATTTGTAAAATTTGGAAAAAGTATGCAGTGAAGACCAAGTCGCTGCCTTACAAATCTGTTCAACAGAAGCCTCATTTTTAAAAGCCCATGTGGAAGCCACTGCTCTGGTAGAATGAGCAGTAATAGTTTCAGGAGGCTGCTGGGCAGCAGTCTCATAGGCCAAACGGATGATGCTTTTCAGCCAAAAGGAAAGAGAGGTAGCAGTCGCTTTGTGACCTCTCCTCTTACCAGAATAGATAACAAACAAGGAAGATGTTTGTCTGAAATCCTTAGTTGCTTGTAAAATAGAACTTTAAAGCACGAACTACATCAAGATTGTGTAACAGATGTTCCTTCTTCGAAGAAGGATTAGGACACAGAGAAGGAACAACTATTTCCTGGTTAATATTCTTGTTAGAAACAACTTTAGGAAGAAAACCAGGTTTGGTACGCAAAACTACCTTATCTGTATGGAACACCAGGTAAGGTGAATCACACTGTAAGGCAGATAATTCTGAGACTCTTCGAGCAGAAGAGATAGCTACCAAAAACAAAACTTTCCAAGATAACAACTTAATATCTATGGAATGTAAAGGTTCAAACGGAACCCCTTGAAGAACTGAAAGAACTAGATTTAGACTCCATGGCGGAGCCACAGGTTTATAGACAGGCTTGATTCTGACTAAAGCCTGAGCAAACGCTTGAACGTCTGGTACCTCTGCCAGACGCTTGTGTAAAAGGATAGACAGAGCAGATATCTGTCCTTTTAACCCCTTAGTGACCAGACCACTTTTCAATTTGTTGACCATCTGGGACCAAGGCTATTTTTGCATTTCTGCGATGTTTGTGTTTAACTGTAATTTTCCTCTTACTCATTTACTGTACCCACACATATTATATACTGTTTTTCTCGCCATTAAATGGACTTTCTAAAGATATGATTATTTTCATCATATCTTATAATTTACTATAAAAAAAATATAAAATATGAGGAAAAAATGAAAAAAAAAATGCACTTTTTCTAAGTTTGAGCCCCAAAATCTCTTACACATCTACAACCACCATAAAATACCAATGCTAAACAGTTTCTACATTTTGTCCTGAGTTTATAAATACCCAATGTTTACATGTTCTTTGCTGTTTTTGCAAGTTATAGGGCAATAAGTACAAGTAGCACTTTGCTATTTCAAAACCATGTTTTTTCAAAATTGGCGATAGTTACATTGTAACACCAATATCTGTCAGGAATCCCTGAATAACCCTTCAAATGTATATATTTTTTAAAAGAAGACAACCTAAGGTATTAAACTTGGGGTATTTTGACTTTTTTCATGCAACTATTTTACCACCAATCTATGCCAAAGTTTGGGGGGGGGGGGGGGAAATAAATTGATTTTTTGACAAAATAGCAATTTAAGAATACATTTACTAATAATATTAAGGGTTACTGCCAAATAACACCCTAATATGTCTTCAGCAGCATCTCCTGGGTACAGTGATACCACCCATGTATAGTTGTGTCGGGTTCTCGGGGGGCTAAAAGCCCTTATTTTTAGAGAACGCATTCCAGTTTTTCAACTTGGAATTTTCACATCGGTCATCATGCACCCATGTCCTATTTGGGACATTTCTGAAGCTGGCCAATGGAATTTACCCCCATAAAACCATATATTTTTGAAAAGTAGACACCCTAGGGTATTTCAAATGCTGGTATTTTAACACTTTCCATGCACTAATTCAACCACCAGTCTTTGTCAAACTTTTGGGTAGTCATTTTTTTGTGTTATTTTTCACACACGTTGTACTTTAGGCATGGATTCTCAGTTCCTGTTATGTGTTACTGCCAAAAAACACCTCAATATGTGTTCAACAACATCTCCTGAGTACAGTGATACCACCCATGTATAGGTGTGTCGGGTTCTCTGGGGGCTAAAAGGCCTTAATTTTAGGAAGCACATTCCAGTTTTTCAACTTGGAATTTTCACATCGGTCATCATGCACCCATGTCCTATTTGGGACATTTCTGAAGCTGGCCAATGGAATTTACCCCCTATAAAACCATATATTTTTGAAAAGTAGACACCCTAGGGTATTTCAAATGCTGGTAATTTAACACTTTCCATGCACTAATTTAACCACCAGTCTTTGTCAAACTTTTGGGTAGTCATTTTTTGTGTGTTATTTTTCACACACATTGTACTGTAGGCATGGATTCTCAGTTCCTATTATGTGTTACTGCCACAAAACACCTCAATATGTGTTCAACAACATCTCCTGAGTACAGTGATACCACCCATGTATAGGTGTGTCGGGTTCTCTGGGGGCTAAAAGGCCTTAATTTTAGGAAGCGCATTCCAGTTTTTCAACTTGGAATTTTCACATCGGTCATCATGCACCCATGTCCTATTTGGGACATTTCTGAAGCTGGCCAATGGAATTTACCCCCATCAAACCATATATTTTTGAAAAGTAGACCCCCTAGGGTATTTGAAATGCTGGTATTTTCACACTTTCCATGAACTTATTGAACCACCAGTCTTTGTCAAACTTTTGGGTAGTCATTTTTTTGTGTTATTTTTCACACACATTGTACTTTAGGTATGGATTCTCAGTTCCTGTTATGTGTTACTGCCAAAAAACACCTCAATATGTGTTCAACAACATCTCCTGAGTACAGTGATACCACCCATGTATAGGTGTGTCGGGTTCTCTGGGGGCTAGAAGGCCTTATTTTTAGGAAGCGCATTCCAGTTTTTCAACTTGGAATTTTCACATCGGTCATCATGCACCCATGTCCTATTTGGGACATTTCTGAAGCCGGCCAATGAAATTTACCCCCATCAAACAAATATATTTTTGAGAAGTAGACCCCCTAGGGTATTTGAAATGCTTGTATTTTCACACTTTCCATGAACTTATTTAACCACCAGTCTTTGTCAAACTTTTGGGTAGTCATTTTTTTGTGTTATTTTTCACACACATTGTACTTTAGGCATGGATTCTCAGTTCCTGTTATGTGTTACTGCCAAAAAACACCTCAATATGTGTTCAACAACATCTCCTGAGTACAGTGATACCACCCATGTATAGGTGTGTCGGGTTCTCTGGGGGCTAGAAGGCCTTATTTTTAGGAAACGCATTCCAGTTTTTCAACTTGGAATTTTCACATCGGTCATCATGCACCCATGTCCTATTTGGGACATTTCTGAAGCCGGCCAATGAAATTTACCCCCATCAAACAAATATATTTTTGAGAAGTAGACCCCCTAGGGTATTTGAAATGCTTGTATTTTCACACTTTCCATGAACTTATTTAACCACCAGTCTTTGTCAAACTTTTGGGTAGTCATTTTTTTGTGTTATTTTTCACACACATTGTACTTTAGGCATGGATTCTCAGTTCCTGTTATGTGTTACTGCCAAAAAACACCTCAATATGTGTTCAACAACATCTCCTGAGTACAGTGATACCACCCATGTATAGGTGTGTCGGGTTCTCTGGGGGCTAGAAGGCCTTATTTTTAGGAAGCGCATTCCAGTTTTTCAACTTGGAATTTTCACATCGGTCATCATGCACCCATGTCCTATTTGGGACATTTCTGAAGCCGGCCAATGAAATTTACCCCCATCAAACAAATATATTTTTGAGAAGTAGACCCCCTAGGGTATTTGAAATGCTGGTATTTTCACACTTTCCATGAACTTATTTAACCACCAGTCTTTGTCAAACTTTTGGGTAGTCATTTTTTTGTGTTATTTTTCACACACATTGTACTTTAGGCATGGATTCTCAGTTCCTGTTATGTGTTACTGCCAAAAAACACCTCAATATGTGTTCAACAACATCTCCCGAGTACAGTGATACAGCACATTCCATTTTTTACACTTCCCATTTTCACATCCCATGCACCCATGTTCTATTTAAGACATTTCTGAAGCCGGCCAATGTAATTTACCCCCATCAAACCATATATTTTTGAAAAGTAGACATCCTAGGGTATTTCAAATGCAGGTATTTTAACACTTTCCATACACTAATTCAACCACTAGTCTTTGTCAAACTATTGGGCATTCATTTTTTTGTGTTATTTTTCACATACATTGTACTTTAGACATGGATTCACAGCTCCTGTTATGTGTTACTACCAAAGAAGACACCAATATGTGGTCACCAACATCTCCTGAGTTCAGTGATACCACCTATGCATAGGTTTGGTGGCTTGTTTGGGCGGTGCAATGCCAAATGTCTGACATGTGTTTGTGATTTTTTTCACATTTAACATATTTTCTTTGCCTATCGTCTTTTTTGGGGGTCTTTTAACATACCCCAATTTATTTGTTTTCCATAATTGTGATTATATTTAAAAAGTTGACACCCCAAGGTATTATACATGGAGTGGTTTGATGACTTTGATGCAACCGTTTTAGCCCAAAAAATTGGAGAAAGTATATGGTGGTAATTTTTCAATTTTCATTGTTACAGACACATTGCTTTTTTACTATGATTTAGGAGAGACTGTTGTAAGTTATTGCAAAAGAATACTTCAGGTTGTTTTCTGCAAGGCACCCTGAGTACACCTATGCCCCCCATGCATAGGTTTGCCAGGATTTTGGGAAGGTTATGTTACATGATTTTAGTTATTAAAAATGAGAGTATTTCTTCTGATAGGCCTATCTTTAGTTTGGGGCCTATCGCATACCCCACTTTTATTTATTGCATTCAAAGTGTATATTTTTTAAATGTTGACACCCCAAGGTATTGTATATTGTGTGCTTTGATGCCTTTGAAGCAACCGTTTTAGCCCAAAATATTGGAGAAAGTGTATGGTGGTAATTTTTCAATTTTCATTTTTACAGACACATTGCTTTTTGACTATGATTTAGGAGAGATTGTTGTAAGTTATTGCAAAAGAATACTTCAGGTTGTTTTCTGCAAGGCACCCTGAGTACACCTATGCCCCCCATGCATAGGTTTGCCAGGATTTTGGGAAGGTTATGTTACAATTTTATGACTTGTGATTTTAGTTATTAAAAATTAGAGTATTTCTTCTGATAGGCCTATCTTTAGTTTGGGGCCTATCGCATACCCCACTTTTATTTATTGCATTCAAAGTGTATATTTTTTAAATGTTGACACCCCAAGGTATTGTATATGGTGTGCTTTGATGCCTTTGAAGCAACCGTTTTAGCCCAAAAAATTGGAGAAAGTGTATGGTGGTAATTTTTCAATTTTCATTTTTACAGACACATTGCTTTTTGACTATGATTTAGGAGAGACTGTTGTAAGTTATTACAAAAACATACTTCAGGTTGTTTTCTGCAAGGCACCCTGAGAACACCTATGTCCCCCATGCATAGGTTTGACAGGGGTTTTGGTTAAAAAAAAACAGGCCCAATTTTAGAAAAAAATAGAGTAGTGAAATGTAAAAATCTGGCACAGTAAAAGTAAAAAAAACAAAAAAACATCTAACTGTAAACATAACAAAAAAAAAAAAATATATATATATATATAACAGCAAATGTATTTATTTTTTTAAAAATTGACCATTGTATGGTACCGCTTGAAGCAGTCCCCAATGCAGAGTGCAGGCTGTCCAGGGCAATCAGGACAGTGATATATGGTGTCCCTTCTCTTCCCCCTCTTGGTACAAACTCTGCATTTTTTTTGTGGTTTCTGCTTTGCGGCAGTAGGGGGGATTTTAAAAATAAAATGGGTAGCCCCAACTCTGCTCTCTCCCATCACCGCCCGGAGAGCAGGTGCATCATGGTACAAAATCCCTGTAATAATCTGGAGCTGAAACTGTAAAAAAGTATTTTTAACTCTGGGGTTTGCTTTTTTGAACAACAAAAAAGCGTTGTGGGTTGCAATCTGCATTAGGTAAATTGCAACCTTTTTGTACCAGGCCCTTGTCTTCCGCATAATTAGGTAGGGCTGCAGCAGCTGATCAGCCAGATCAACCCCACCCATATGCCGGTTATAAGACTTGATGCACACTGGCTTCCTTATGATCTCAGCTCTGCCACGTACAGAAACCGCCACCGTCCTCTCTGTGTGGATGGTGGTAAGAAGGTATACATCCTTCTTGTCTCTGTACTTAAGTGCCAACAGCTCCTCTTGGCGCAGAGCTGAGGTCTCCCCCCTTCGTAGCCAGGTGCGTACAAGCTGTCCTGGGAAACCTGCGCGGTTCTTTTTAATTGTACCGCAAGCTACTGTATCAAAGCAATACAGTAGCTTGAACAAAAGGACACTTGTATAAAAATTGTCTAAGTACAAGTGATACCCTTTGTTCATTAGGGGTAATATCAGGTCCCAGACAATATTGCCAGTGGTTCCCATATGTTATGGGCAACCTGGAGGGTCAAGGTGGCTATCCTTTCCCTCATACACCCGGAAGGCCTGAGTATACCCATTCTCGCTGTCACAGAGCTTATACACCTTTACCCCATATCTGGAGCGCTTGGAAGGAATAAACTGCTTGAATCCCAGCCTTCCCTTATACTTCATTAGGGATTCATCAACGCATATATTCCTTCCAGGTGTATAAGCCTCTGCAAACCTGGCAGAAAAGTGGGTTATCAGGGGGCGGATTTTATACAGCCTGTCAAATTGGGGATGCTCCCTAGGGGGGAACAGGCTGTTGTCGCTGAAGTGCATGAAATGCAGAATCATTTCATACCTCTTCCTCGACATAATCTGGGAGAAAATGGGGGTAGAGCAGATGGGGCTAGTACTCCAGTAGGAGCGAATGGAGGGTTTCTTTATGATGCCCATCAACATGGTCAATGCCCAGAATTTTTTCAATTCATTGATGGGGGCCCATTGCTGCTTTGCCAAATATGTTCCAGGCTTTGCAGCACGGAACTGATGGGCACATAAATTAGTTTGGGCGACAATGTTCCCCAATACATCATCGCCCAGAAACACTTCCAGAAACTGCTGGGGGCTAAAACCTGCCATATCTATATTTATGCCAGCATTTGCTGTGAAGGGTGGGATATCTGGCCTCTGGAGATGAGGTGTTACCCACTCTTCAGCAGCAATGGCAGCAACACGCCTCCTTCTGGCAGGGGGGCTGGTAGGGGGTCTAGCAGCCACAGATACATCACTATCAGTTGAGACTGCATCTAGTGATGTATCTGAGCATATGGCAGGGTCAAAATTGGGGTCTGAGTCAGACATAGAGGCATCTGACTGTGACGCAAGGATGGCATACACCTCCTCAGCAATATATATTTTCTGTGACATTTTTGTATCTGTCACAGAAAAAATGTAATTAATTAACTAAATTAACTAGCAAAAAAGTACTGCTATGCTACTGCCAGTGATTTATAGCGATCACTGGCAAGCTAGGGGTTAATGGCTCTGAAAATTAAATTAAATTAACTAAATGGTTCTGAAAAGAGCCTCTGGATTTTTAAAAAAACAGAATTTATGTTTACCTGATAAATTTCTTTCTCCTACGGTGTGTCCGGTCCACGGCTTCATCCTTACTTGTGGGATATTCTCATTCCCTACAGGAAGTGGCAAAGAGAGCACAACAGCAGAGCTGTCCATATAGCTCCCCCTCTAGCTCCGCCCCCCCAGTCATTTGACCGACGGTCAGGAGAAAAAGGAGAACCATAGGGTGCAGTGGTGACTGTAGTGTACAAAAACAAACATTTTAAACCTGACTAAAAGCCAGGGCGGGCCGTGGACCGGACACACCGTAGGAGAAAGAAATTTATCAGGTAAACATAAATTCTGTTTTCTCCTACATTGGTGTGTCCGGTCCACGGCTTCATCCTTACTTGTGGGAACCAATACCAAAGCTTTAGGACACGGATGAAGGGAGGGAGCAAGTCAGGTAACCTAAACGGAAGGCACCACTGCTTGTAAAACCTTTCTCCCAAAAATAGCCTCCGAAGAAGCATAAGTATCGAATTTGTAAAATTTGGCAAAAGTATGCAGAGAAGACCACGTCGCTGCCTTACAGATCTGTTCAACAGAAGCCTCATTCTTGAAGGCCCATGTGGAAGCCACAGCTCTAGTAGAATGAGCAGTAATTCGTTCAGGAGGCTGCCGTCCGGCAGTCTCATAAGCCAATCGGATGATGCTTTTTAACCAGAAGGAAAGAGAGGTAGTAGTAGCTTTCTGACCTCTCCTCTTACCAGAATAGATGACAAACAATGAAGATGTCTGTCTGAAATCCTTTGTTGCGTCTCAAAAGAATTTTAAAGCACGAACCACATCTAGATTGTGTAACAAACGTTCCTTTTTAGAAACTGAATTAGGACACAGAGAAGGAACAACTATTTCCTGGTTAATATTCCTATTGGAAACCACCTTTGGAAGAAAACCAGGTTTGGTACGTAAAACGATCTTATCTGTATGGAACACCAGATAGGGTGAATTACACTGCAAAGCAGACAATTCAGAAACTCTTCTAGCAGAAGAAATAGCAACCAAAGAGAAAACTTTCCAAGATAGTAATTTAATATCTATGGAATGTAAAGGTTCAAACGGAACCCCTTGAAGAACTGAAAGAACTAAATTCAGACTCCATGGAGGAGTCACAGGTCTGTAGACAGGCTTAATTCTGACCAACGCCTGTACGAACGCCTGAACATCTGGCACGGCTGCCAGACGTTTGTGTAACAAGACAGACAGAGCAGATATCTGTCCCTTTAAAGAACTAGCTGACAGACCTTTTTCCAAACCTTCTTGGAGAAAGGAAAGAATCCTTGGAATTCTAATTTTACTCCATGAGTAACCCTTGGATTCGCACCAATAGAGATATTTCTGCCATATCTTATGGTAAATTCTCCTGGTTACAGGCTTTCTAGCCTGAACCAGAGTATCTATAACTGATTCCGAAAACCCACGCTTAGATAGAATCAAGCGTTCAATCTCCAAGCAGTCAGCTGCAGAGAAACTAGGTTTGGCTGTTCGAATGGACCTTGCACTAGAAGGTCCAGTCTCAATGGTAGCTTCCATGGTGGAGCCGATAACATATTCACCAGGACTGCATACCAAGTCCTGCGTGGCCACGCAGGAGCTATTAGAATCACTGAAGCCTTCTCCTGCCACATACTCTTTACCACCCCCGTGGAGATGCTACTTGTTCAGAGCGGCAAAGAGAATGACTGGGGGGCGGAGCTAGAGGGGGAGCTATATGGACAGCTCTGCTGTTGTGCTCTTTTTGCCACTTCCTGTAGGGAATGAGAATATCCCACAAGTAAGGATGAAGCCGTGGACCGGACACACCAATGTAGGAGAAAATACAACAACAACAAAATTAACCCCTAAAAAAATGCACAGACAGCAAAAAAGTAAAACTATGCTAATGCCAGTGATTTATAGCGATCACTGGCAAGCTAGGGGTTAATGGCTCTGAAAATTAAATTAACTAAATGGTTCTGAAAAGAGCCTCTGGATTTTTAAAAAATTACAACAACAAAATTAACCCCTAAAAAAATGCAGAGACAGCAAAAAAGTACAGCTAAGCTACTGCCAGTGATTTATAGCGATCACTGGCAAGTTAGGGGTTAATGACTCTGGAAATTAAATTAGCTAAATGGCTCTGAAAAGAGCCTTTGGGTTTTTAAAAAAAATACAACAACAAAAAATTAACCCCTAAAAAAATGCACAGACAGCAAAAAAAAGTGCAGCTATGCTAATGCCAGTGATTTATAGTGATCACTGGCAAGCTAGGGGTTAATGGCTCTGAAAAGAGCCTTTGGTTCTATATTTTTTAACAAATAAAAGAATTAAATCTCTCTCTGCAAAAAAACAGGTCTCTCTCTCTCTCCAACAAAATCGCAAGTGAGGAGAGGGAGGGAGATCCACACTGATCAGTGTCAATATTTACAAATATTGACATGATCAGACAAATGGGGTATTTTATTTATTATTTTTTTTTTTTGGGTGGGAGGCTCAGATTGGGTGACCCTAGCTTGTCCCTATGATGAGGCAGGCTAGGGACACCCCCAGAGGCCCCATGATGCACTGGGCATTGCCATCTTGGATGCCTAGTGAAGGGGGAGGGGGAGGGGGGGGCTATTTAGGGCTTTTTTTATTTTTTACGTTTTTTTTTTTTTTTCACTTTTTTATTTTTATTTTATAACTAACTAAGTGCCTTGACCCACCGAGGCACTTAGCACACAAGCAGAGCATCGGAAGCGTGTCCGATCGCTTCGGATGCTCTGAAACACTGCCGGGCTCCACGTGGAGCGAAACCGGAAGTGATCACTCGTGGGGGAGTGATCAATCCGGTCCCGGCACTCGGGAACAGTATTGCAGGATGCCTAGACATCAAGGCAAGCCTGCAATACTGTTAGAGCAGCTGGAAGCGATTTCGATCGCTTCCAGTGCTCTGTTTAACCGACGACGTATGCCATGCGCTATCAGAATCACCGAAGCCTTCTCCTGCTTGATTCTGGCGACCAGACGAGGGAGAAGGGGAAACGGTGGAAAAACATAAGCCAGATTGAAGGACCAAGGCGCTGCTAGAGCATCTATCAAAACCGCCTTGGGATCCCGGGACCTGGACCCGTAGAGAGGAAGTTTGGTGTTCTGACGGGACGCCATCAGATCCAACTCTGGAGTGCCCCATAGCTGAGTCAGCTGGGCAAATACCTCCGGGTGGAGTTCCCACTCCCCCGGGTGAAAAGTCTGAAGACTTAGGAAATCCGCCTCCGAGTTGTCTACTCCTGGGATGTGAATTGCTGAGAGATGGCAGGAGTGCTCCTCCACCCACCTGATTATTTTGGTTACTTCCGTCATCGCTAGGGAACTTTTTGTTCCCCCCTGATGATTGACGTAAGCTACAGTCGTGATGTTGTCCGACTGAAATCTGATGAATTTGGCCACAGCTAGTTGAGGCCATGCCTGAAGAGTGTTGAATATCGCCCTCAGTTCCAGAATGTTTATCGGGAGAAGAGTTTCTTCCCGAGACCATAAGCCCTGAGCTTTCAGGGAGTCCCAGACCGCACCCCAGCCTAACAGACTGGTGTTGGTCGTTACAATGATCCACTCTGGCCTGCGGAAACATATTCCCTGAGACAGGTGATCCTGAGACAACCACCAGAGAAGAGAATCTCTGGTCTCCTGGTCCAACTGAATTTGAGGAGACAAATCTGCATAATCCCCATTCCACTGTTTGAGCATGCATAGTTGCAGTGGTCTGAGGTGTATCTGAGCAAAAGGGACTATGTCCATTGCTGCTACCATTAATCCGATTGTCTCCATGCACTGAGCTACAGATGGCCGGGGAATGGAATGAAGAGCTCGGCAAGTAGTTAAGAGTTTTAATTTTCTGACCTCCGTCAGAAATATTTTAATTTCTACCGAGTCTATCAGAGTCCCTAGGAAGGGAACCCTTGTGAGAGGGGAAAGAGAACTCTTTTTGATGTTCACCTTCCACCCATGAGACCTCAGAAAGGTCAATACAATCTCCGTGTGAGACTTGGCTCTTTGGAAAGACGGCGCCTGAATTAAGATGTCGTCTAGGTAAGGCGCCACTGCTATGCCCCGCGGTCTTAGAACCGCCAGGAGGGACCCTAGCACCTTTGTGAAAATTCTGGGAGCAGTAGCTAAGCCGAAGGGAAGAGCCACAAACTGGTAATGCTTGTCCAGAAAAGCGAACCTGAGAAACTGGTGATGATCTTTGTGGATAGGAATGTGTAGGTATGCATCCTTTAGATCCACGGTAGTCATATATTGACCTTCCTGGATCATTGGTAAGATTGTCCGAATGGTCTCCATTTTGAATGATGGGACTCTGAGGAATCTGTTTAGAATTTTTAGATCCAGGATGGGTCTGAAAGTTCCCTCTTTTTTGGGAACCACAAACAGGTTTGAGTAAAAACCCAACCCTTGTTCCGCAATTGGAACTGTGTGGATCACTCCCATTGTATGTAGATCTTCTACACAGCGTAAAAACGCCTCTTTCTTTGTCTGATCTGTAGAGAGACGAGAAATGTGGAACCTTCCCCTTGGAGGAGAGTCCTTGAATTCTAGAAGATATCCCTGGGATACAATCTCTAATGCTCAAGGATCGAGTACATCTCTTGCCCAGGCCTGAGCGAAGAGAGAGAGTCTGCCCCCTACTAGATCCGGTCCCAGATCAGGGGCTACCCCTTCATGCTGTCTTGGTGGCAGCTGCAGGCTTTTTGGCCTGTTTACCCTTATTCCAGCCCTGGTAAGGTTTCCAGGTTGCCTTGGGCTGTGAAGCGTTACCCTCTTGCTTTGCAGCCGGAGAGGATGAAGCGGGGCCGCTCCTGAAATTACGAAAGGAACGAAAATTAGCTTTGTTCTTTGTCTTAAAGGACTTGTCCTGAGGGAGAGCATGGCCTTTTCCCCCGGTGATTTCTGAAATAATCTCTTTCAATTCAGGCCCGAAGAGGGTCTTTCCTTTGAAAGGGATGTTCAAAAGCTTGGATTTAGAAGACACATCGGCCGACCAGGACTTTAGCCATAGCGCCCTGCGCGTCAAAATGGCGAAACCTGAATTTTTTGCCGCTAACTTAGCTATTTGGAAAGCGGCGTCAGTGATAAAAGAATTAGCTAGCTTTAGAGCCTTAATTCTATCCATAATTTCCTCATATGAGGTCTCCGTCTGGAGCGAGTCTTCCAGCGCCTCAAACCAGAAAGCAGCTGCAATAGTTACAGGAATAATGCAGGCAATAGGTTGGAGAAGAAAACCTTGTTGAACAAAAATTTTCTTAAGTAAACCCTCTAACTTTTTATCCATAGGGTCTTTAAAAGCACAACTGTCTTCAATTGGTATGGTTGTGCGTTTAGCAAGTGAAGAAACAGCCCCCTCCACCTTAGGGACCGTTTGCCACGAGTCCCGCATGGGGTCAGATATGGGGAACATTTTCTTAAAAACACGAGGGGGAACAAAGGGAACACCTGGTCTATCCGACTCCCTAGTAACGATATCCGCAATCCTCTTAGGGCCCGGAAATGTATCAGTGTAAACAGGGACCTCTAGGTACTTGTCCATTTTACACAATTTTTCTGGGATCACCAAAGGGTCGCAGTCATCCAGAGTAGCTAATACCTCCCTGAGCAAAACGCGGAGGTGTTCTAGTTTAAATTTAAAAGCCAATGTATCTGAATCTGTCTGAGGGGGAACCCTTCCTGAATCAGAGACTTCTCCCTCAGACATCAAATCCCTCGCTCCCACTTCAGAGCGTTGTGAGGGTATATCGGATACGGCTACCAAAGCGTCAGAATGCTCATAATCTGTTCTTAAAACAGAGCTATCACGCTTTGCAGGTAACACGGGCAGTTTAGATAAGAAAGCTGCAAGAGAATTATCCATGACTGCCGCTAAGTCTTGTAATGTAAAAGGGTTAGACGCACTAGAGGTACTAGGCATCGCTTGAGCGGGCGTAACTTGTTGTGACACTTGGGGAGAGGCAGACGGGCTACCCTTGTTACCTTCAGTCTGAGAATCATCTTGGGCCACATTCTTAAGTGCAACAATATGATCTTTAAAGTGTATAGACATATCAGTACAAGTGGGACACATTCTGAGAGGGGGTTCCACCATGGCTTCTAAACACATTGAACAAGGATTTTCCTTGGTGTCAGACATGTTTAACAGACTAGTAGTATACACAAACAGGCTTGGAAATCACTTTAATCAAATAAAAAACACAATTTGAAAAAATGTTACTGTGCCTTTAAGAGATAAAAAAGGCACACAATTTTGCAAAACAGTGAAAAATGCAGCAATTCTTTTGAAATTTTCACAGTATGTACCTAAAGCCTTAGTAAGATTACACCACTAGTAGCAAAACGATTAACCCCTTAATGCCCAAACCGGAGCAGCCTAAAGCCAACACCCGGTTAAAATTACTACAGCACCTTGCCACAGCACTGCTGTGGCCCTACCTGCCCTTAGGGACCAGATTTGGGGGAATATAGCTTCCTTTAGGCCCTCAAACAGCAGCAGGACCCTCCATGTGAAGCAGCATGAACTTCTATGCAATTCTAACTGTGCATCTGAGGCGCGAAATTAGGCCCCTCCCACTCTGCTCCGGAGCTGTGAGGCCTAAGAAATCACTCCTAAGTGAATAAAAAATAGCCATGTGGGTAATAACCCCAGAAAGAACCCAAAAGGACTTTCAAAGTGTCTTACAAACAATCTTTTCCTTAAATAAACAATCGATTGCCCTGAATTAGTGTCAACCAGCATAATTAGCCCTGTTATGTAAGCATTCAATTCCTTACTAAGTCTGTGAACATAGCTTACCCTCCCCTCATGGGGATATTGTCAGTCTCTTCTAGCATTATCTCAGTCTTGTCTAGAAATAAATGACTGAACATACCTTATTGCAGTTACCCTGCAAACCGTTCCCCCCAACTGAAGTTTTCTGGTACTCCTCAGTCCTGTGTGGGAACAGCAGTGGATTTTAGTTACAACATGCTAAAATCATTTTCCTCTCAGCAGAAATCTTCATCACTTTTCTGCTAGAGAGTAAATAATACAAACCGGTACCATTTAAAAAAAACTAACTTTTGATTGCAGATAATAAAAACTACAATTCTAACACCACATTCACTTTACCCTCCCGAGAGAGACCCTAGTGCTTAGAGCCGGCAAAGAGAATGACTGGGGGGTGGAGCTAGAGGGGGAGCTATATGGACAGCTCTGCTGTGTGCTCTCTTTGCCACTTCCTGTAGAAAAGGAGAATATCCCACAAGTAAAGGATGAATCCGTGGACTGGATACACCTTACAAGAGAAAAGAGAATCTCAGAAACTGATAATAATCTGGATGAAACAGAATATGAAGATATGCATCCTGTAAGTCTATTGTGGGCATATAATGCCCTTGCTGAACAAAAGGCAGAATAGACCTTATATTATTATTACCTTGGAAGGAAAAAAAGTAAATTTATGCTTACCTGATAAATTAATTTCTTTTACGATATGACGAGTCCACGGATTTCATCCTTACTTGTGGGATATTAACCTCCTGCTAACAGGAAGAAGCAAAGAGCACCACAGCAGAGCTGTATATAAAGCCCCTCCCTTCCCCTCCACCCTCAGTCATTCGGCCGAAGGTATAGGAAGAGAAAAGGAAAGGCTAAAAGGTGCAGAGGTGAATGAAGTTTACAAAAAATAAATAAATCTGTCTTAAAAAGAACAGGGTGGGCCGTGGACTCGTCATATCGTAAAAGAAATTAATTTATCAGGAAGCATAAATTTACTTTTCTTTTAAAAAGATATGACGTGTCCACGGATTTAATCCTTACTTGTGGGATACCAATACCAAAGCAAAAGGACATGGATGAAAGGTAGGGACAAGACAGGAACCTAAACAGAAGGCACCACTGCTTGAAGAACCTTTCTCCCAAAAATAGCTTCAGAAGAAGCAAAACTATCAAATTTGTAAAATTTGGAAAAAGTATGAAGGGACGACCAAGTCGCAGCCTTACAAATCTGTTCAACAGAAGCATCGTTTTTAAAAGCCAATGTGGAAGCCACAGCCCTAGTAGAATGAACCGTAATTCTTTCAGGAGGCTGCTGTCCAGCAGTCTCATATACCAGGCGGATGATACTTCTCAGCCAAAAAGAAAGAGAGGTAGCCGTAGCTTTCTGACCCCTACGCTTTCCAGAATAAACAATGAATAATGAAGATGATTGACGGAAATCCTTGGTTGCCTGTAAGTAAAACTTCAAGGCACGGACCACGTCCAGATTATGTAACAGACGCTCCTTCTTGGAAGAAGGATTAGGACACAATGAAGGAACAACAATTTCTTGATTAATGTTCTTATTTGAAACAACCTTAGAAAGAAATCCAGGTTTGGTACGTAAAACCACCTTATCAGAATGAAATATAAGATAAGGTGAATCACATTGTAACGCTGAAAGCTCAGAAACTCTTCGAGCAGAAGAAATAGCAACTAAAAACAGAACTTTCCAAGATAACAATTTAATATCTATGGAATGCATGGGTTCAAACGGAACCCCTTGAAGAACTCTAAGAACTAAATTCAAACTCCAGGGAGGAGTAATAGGTCTAAATACAGGCTTAATTCTAGTTAAAGCCTGACAAAATGACTGAACATCCAGCACATTTGCCAAACGCTTGTGAAGCAAAATTGACAAAGCAGAAATCTGTCCCTTTAAAGAACTTGCTGATAACCCTTTTTCCAATCCTTTTTGGAGAAAAGACAGAATCCTCGGAATCTTAGTTTTACTCCATGAGTAAACCTTGGATTCACACCAATAAAGATATTTACGCCATATCTTATGATAGATTTTTCTAGTGACAGGCTTTCGAACCTGTACCAAAGTATCAATGAACGAATCAGAGAATCCTCGCTTAGATAGAATCAAGTGTTCAATCTCCAAGCAGTCAGCTGCAGAGAAATTAGATTTGGATGTTGGAAAGGTCCTTGAATGAGAAGGTCCTGTCTCAAAGGAAGTTTCCACGGTGGCAGAGAAGACATGTCCACTAGATCCGCATACCAAGTCCTGCGTGGCCACGCAGTCGCTATCAGAATTACTGAAGCTCTCTCCTGTTTGATTCAAGCAATCATGCGTGGAAGGAGAGGAAATGGTGGAAACACATAAGCTAGGCTGAACTTCCAAGGCACTGCCAGGGCATCTATCAGTTCGGCCTGTGGATCCCTTGACCTGGATCTGTACCTTGGAAGCTTGGCATTCTGTCGAGACGCCATTAGATCCAACTTTGGTCTGCCCCATCTGAGAATCAGTGAGGCAAATACCTCCGGATTGAGTTCCCACTCCCCCGGATGAAAAGTCTGACGACTTAGAAAATCCGCTTCCCAATTTTCTACTCCTGGGATGTAGATTGCTGACAGATATCAAGAGTGGGTCTCCTCCCATCGGATTATCTTGGATACTTCTATCATCGCTAAGGAACTCCTTGTTCCCCCCTGATGATTGATATATGCCACAGTCGTGATGTTGTCCGACTGGAACCTGATGAATTTGGCCGAAGCCAACTGAGGCCAAGCCTGAATATTGCTCTCAATTCCAGAATATTGATTGGAAGTAGAGACTCCACCTGAGTCCAAACACCCTGAGCCTTCAGGGAGTTCCAGACTGCACCCCAGCCCAGAAGGCTGGCCTCCGTTGTCACTATCACCCAAGAGGGTCTGCGGAAACAAGTCCCCTGGGACAGATGATCCGGCGACAACCACCAAAGAAGAGAGTCTCTGGTCTCTTGATACAGATTTATCTGAGGAGATAAATTAGCGTAATCCCCATTCCACTGTCTGAGCATGCACAGCTGCAGTGGTCTGAGATGAAAGCGGGCAAACAGAATTATATCCATTGCCGCTACCATTAATCCAATGACTTCCATGCACTGAGCCACTGATGGCCGATGAATGGACTGAAGTGCTCGGCAAGTATTCAGAATCTTTGTCTTTCTGTCAGAAATATCTTCATGGCTACCGAGTCTATAAGAGTCCCCAAGAATGAAACCCTTGTCCATGGAACTAATGAACTCTTTTCTATGTTCACTTTCCAACCGTGAGATCTCAGGTAAGACAATACTATGTCCGTGTGAGATTTTGTCAATTGATAATTCGACGCTTGAATCAGAATATAGTCCAGATAAGGCGCTACTGCTATGCCCCACGGTCTGAGAACCGCTAAAAGAGACCCTAGAACCTTTGTGAAAATTCTGGGTGCCGTGGCAAGACCGAAAGGAAGAGCCACAAACTGATAATGTTTGGCCAGGAAGGCAAACCTTAAGAACCTATGATGATCCTTGTGGATAGGGATATGAAGGTATGCATCCTTCAAGTCCACGGTAGTCATATATTGACTCTCCTGAATAATTGGTAAGATTGTTCATATAATCTCCATTTTGAACGATGGGACTTTGTTTAGACACTTGAGATCTAAAATGGGTCTGAACGTTCCTTCTTTTTTTGGGAACTACAAAAATATTTGAGTAAAACCCCTGTCCCTGTTCCAGCTTTGGAACAGGACAAATTACTCTCATGGTATAGAGGTCTTTTACACAGCGAAAGAACGCTTCTCTTTTTTTTTTTTTAAAAAAGCTTTATTAAGGAATAAACAAGAAAGGAAATAGTGCATACAGCAAAAAAGATTAAAAAAAAAAACCTGAGATGCAGAAATTTTAGGTACAATGTTCACAGTGGAGTCAAGTACAGGTCATAAGTCCTTGATGTCCATATATAGCGTAAATGTGGCAAAGGGTTCGTAAATGGCTCCAGAGACCCATGTATATTTTGTCTGCTGTATCACAAAATATCACAACAAATTTACAATTTATAATTAGGATAGATAACATATAACGCACATACCCACGTCCGAAATGAATGTGAGCGGAAGAATGGAAAAGGAGAAGGGCGAGAGGGAGGAAGGAGGAAAGAAAAGAGAGAGAGAGAAAAAAAAAAGGGAAAGAAGGGGGAGGGGAGGAGGGATAAGAGGGGAGGTGGGGAAAAGCAGTGTGTGGGGGGGACTGGGGAAAGGGAAGCAGTCAGGCCCCCAGGTAAAGTAAGGGCTCCAAACCGAGTCATAATGAGTCGGCTCGGATCGCATCGCTACTCCAATCAGACAAGTCTCTAGGTACTAGGTCCGCAGCCGGACACCACAGGTTTCCAAAGTTCTAACATGTATTCATGTACTTCTATTCTATCCTCTCTCAAGAATCTGAACCTTTCTAATTGAAGGTATCTGTCTACTTGGGTAGTCCAATCTCTCGCCGACAGCACTTCTGTACTCTTCCACTTCCTGGGGACAAGGGACTTGGCACTGTTGATCATGATAAAAAAAGCTGTTTTGTAGGCTTATCCTTAAATTTAGGGAGGCCATGAAACAATAGAAGACCAGGTGATCTGGTCAGGGGTACTCCAATCACTGACTCAATTATGTCTAACACAGAATGCCAATAAGGCCTAATATTTCCACACTCCCACCATATATGTAGGAGAGTGCCAAGCTCTCCACATCCCCACCAACACCTCCCATCCATCTTTTTATATATCTTCTGTAACCTGACAGGCGTAAGATACCACCTAGACAGATATTTGTAATTGGACTCCAACACTCTCGCCGAGACAGATGCTTTTGTGTGTGTACTAAAAAATTTTCCCCAATCTTTGTCGCTCGGCGGAGGAGTAAGTTCTCTGTTCCATTGTGTTACATAGTTAGGTAACGGGGAATCTTTATGTGAGAGGAGCAGGCAATAGGCTATGGAGATCAGGTGTTTAGGCGTCCGCGGTAAGAGGCACAAGGACTCCAAGATAGTTGGGTGTCTAGTTATATTATTCGATTTTTTATGTGTCTTCAGGAAGTGTTGGATTTGTGTGTAAAAATACCAGGAGAGGTCGAGTCCGTGCTTCTCCGAAACAGCCCTGTCCCTAAGCCTCTGCTCCACAAGAATTCGGTGAAAGGTCGTCTGTGAAATTTGAGTTTTGTCAGTCTGGGTACGCTGTGAACATGTAAAAGGTATGTCTGGATTGTCTAGGAATGGTGTGAGGGGTGAAGGGTTGGAGGTAATATCAGATCCGGTCGGGATTTGGTTGAGGTCCATCCCAGGGTTCCCATGTTTTGCACTCCTAAGATTGTCCTGCCAATTTGGACCCAAGTTTTATCCTGAGAGTTGTGACTCCACTCTACTTGGTGCTGAATGTTTATGGCTTTTTTGTATGAAACTAAGTTAGGGACCCCAAGACCTCCCCTATCCTTCGCCAAATAGAGAGTTTTGTGCGCAATTCGCGGCCTAATATCTTTCCAGATAAACTCCTCCAACACACACTGTAATTTGTGAAGAAAATGTGTGGGTAAAGGAATCGGAAGTGTCTGGAGATAATATAGAATTCTTGGCAGGGCGTTCATTTTTACAATACTAATTCTACCAAGCCAGGAGACCGGCTTATTTCTCCAGGAGGAGAGGTCTCCAGTGATCATAGTGAGTAAGTTTGTGTAGTTTGCCTCATAGAGCGCTTCTACAGTGGCAGTGAGGTATATCCCTAGGTACTTAAGGGTGCGGGTTTGAATGCGTAGAGGGCATATAGAAGCCAGTTGGCTGAGTTCTTGCTGTGGAAGGTTAATATTTAATATTTCGGATTTGGTTTTGTTTAGGTGAAAGTTTGAAAATTTACCATATTCCTCAAATTCTCCCAATGCCTCAGGTAATGATATAATGGGATCGGACAGAGAGAGCAAGACGTCGTCAGCATACATAGACAACTTATGTTCCTGGTCTCCAATCCGGATGCCCGTAATTTTCTTGTTATCTCTAATTCTCTGGGCTAGAACCTCCATAACCAAGGCAAAAAGCAACGGTGATAAGGGACAACCCTGCCTGGTACCGTTCGTAATATTGAATGGGTTGGAGAGGATGTTATTGACTCTGACCTGAGCGGAGGGGGCTGTGTAGAGGGAAAAGACTCTATGCATAAAGGTTTGTCCAAACCCCATCTTCGACAGGACCGCCTTCAAAAATTTCCAGCTGATCCTGTCGAAGGCCTTTTTGGCGTCAGTAGACACCAGGATCAACGGGATCTTATTAACTTGTGCATAATTTCCAAACAGTGTGGCTTTTATGGTGTTGTCCCTGGCCTCGTGGCCAGGTACAAAGCCCACTTGGTCAGGTGAGATTAAATTTGGTAAGAATTGGTTTAGCCTGTTGGAGAGGATTTTTGCAAATATCTTGATATCAACATTAAGGAGTGATATTGGGCGGAAGTTTTCCGGTTTGTTAGTAGGTTTACCTGGCTTGGGAATAGTCGTGATGTGGGCCAGAAGCATGGAAGGAGGGAAACCCTGGGAGGTATCTATTGTGTTAAATAAGCAGGCCAGGTGAGGAGACAAGATAGGTTTAAAAAGTTTGTAGTATTTAGCACTAAAGCCATCTGGACCCGGGCTCTTGCCTGTCGGCAGATCGTCAATAGTGTGTGATACCTCTTCAGGAGTGATAGGAGCATCCAATGCTTCCATCTCTGTCTGTGAAAGCGAGGGTAGTGTAATTGAATTTAAGTATTGGTTCATGGCTGAGGAAGTTAGACTTCCCTCATCTCCCGATGGGGGACGGAAGGTATTCTGTATATTGTATAGTTCATAGTAGTATTTTCTCAGGGTTTCTGCTATGTCCGGGCTGTTTGTATGTGCGGAATTGTGTTTGTCCTCAAGAGAATGAATATGTGTTTTTAATTGTTTTCTTTTGAGGGCCCTTGCTAATAACTTCCCAGGTTTATCCCCGAATTCATAATACTTTTGTTGATTGCGTAGCGCCATCTTCTGGTATTCATTCGTGTGTACGTTTTGGATTTCTTTTCTGACC
Source organism: Bombina bombina (assembly GCF_027579735.1). NCBI lineage: Eukaryota > Metazoa > Chordata > Amphibia > Anura > Bombinatoridae > Bombina > Bombina bombina. The sequence goes on from NC_069504.1 coordinate 979,363,665, forward strand.
TGAGTGAGTTCTGTGAGTGTAGGGGTGTCTGTCGGAGTCTTTTTGTGTTTAGCCTCTAGTTCACGTGCTCTAGTTAGCAGGGAAGAATACTTAGTTCTAGTTTGTTTCGCCAAAATGGCTTTTTGTTTAATGAGCTCGCCTCGTAAAACGCACTTATGCGCTTCCCAAATAGTGTGTTTAGGGATTATCGGTGTGTCATTTAATAAGAAATAGTCAGTGAACGTGCTTTCTATCTTCCCTCTAATCAGTATATGATTAGAAAGCGGTTAGCACAAAACACCAAGTGGTCCCCCTAAAAAACAACCTCATAATGCTGCAGCCTTTAAAAAAATAAAATAAAATAACGAACTGCCTCCCCAGTGTCCTTTACAAACACCCAATATGTCACAAAAACATTTAAATAAAGGATTTAAAGTAACACCTTTTCCTTTGAAACCAAGTCCACTTTAACCCCTTTAAAGCAAATAATAAAATGTCAGCCATTCTGATATAACAGGTCTCCTCAGAAAAAAGACTGAACATACCTCAATGCTTATAGCATGCAGCTGTTCTCCACTCTGAAGATTTCTTACACTACCTTCAGCACTCTGTGGGAACCAATGTGGATCTTAGTTACGTCTGCTAAGATCATCAACCTCAGGGCAGAAATCTTCTTCCATATCCCCCTGAGGAAAATAGTACACACCGGTACCATTTGAAAATAAAAAACTTCTTGATTGAAGAAACTAAAACTAACACCTCACTTCACCTCTTCCTAGTATAACACAGGCAAAGAGAATGACTGAGGGTGGAGGGGACGGGAGGGGCTATATATACAGCTCTGCTGCGGTGCTCTTTGCCACTTCCTGTTAGCAGGAGGTTAATATCCCACAAGTAAGGATGAAATCCGTGGACTCGTCATATCTTTGTAAAATAAAATAGAAATCTGGATTTAGAAATTATATCAGCATTCCAAGATTTAAGCCACAAAGCTCTTCTAGCTAAAATAGCTAAAGACATAGATTTAACATCAATTTTAATAATATCAAAAAATGGCATCACAAATGAAATTATTAGCATGTTGAATCAAGTTAACAATGCTAGACAAATTATGATCCGATACTTGTTGCGCTAAAGTTTCCAACCAAAAAGTTGAAGCAGCTGCAACATCAGCCAAAGAAATTGCAGGCCTAAGAAAAGGACCTGAAAATAAATTAACTTTCCTTAGATAAGATACAAGTTTCCTATCTGAATGACCTTTAAAATAAATACTATTTTCCATAGGAATAGTAGCAAGAGTAGAGATAGCCCCAACTTTGAGGATCTTTTCCCAAAACTCCAATCTAACTGCTGGCAAAGGATACAATTTTTAAAACCTTAAAGAAGGAATAAAAGAAGTACCAGGCCTATTCCATTCCTTAGAAATCATATCAGAAATAGCATCAGGAACTGGAAAAACCTCTGAAATAACCACAGGAGGTTTATAAACAGAATTTAAATGTTTACTAGCTTTAAAATCAAGAGGACTAGTCTCCTCAATAGCCAATATAATCAACACTTCTTCAACAAAGAACGAATGTACTCCATTTTAAATAAATAAGTAGATTTGTTAGTGTCAATATCTGATGAAGGATCTTCTGAATCAGATAGATCCTCATAAGAGAAGGATAATTCAGTATGTTGTCGGTCATTTGAAATTTCATCAACTTTATGAGAAGTTTAAAAAAGACCTTTACATTTATTAGAAGGCGGGATGGTAGACAAAGCCTTCTGAATAGAATCAGAAAAATATTCTTATAAATTCACAGGTATATCTTGTACATTAGATGTTAAAAGAATAGCAACAGGCAATGCATTATTACTGATGGACATAATCTCTACATGTAAAAGTTTATCATGATAACTTATTACAAACCACAGCTGAAGATATAATCTCCATAATATTACAATAAATGTACTTAGCTTTGGTAGAACTGATATCAGTCAGCAGGATTCCAACAGTGTTTTTCTGAGACAGGAAAAGTTTGAGACATCTTGCAAATGTAAGAGAAAAAACAACATATAAAGCAAAAATATCAATTTCCTTATTTGACAGTTTCAGGAAAGGGAAAAAATGCAAACAGCATAGCCCTCTGACATAGAAAAAAGGCCAGAGGCAAAAGGAATAGGGTCTTAAATAATGAAAATATTTGGTGCCAAGTATGACGCACCACAAACAGAAAAATATTTTTTGGCACCAAAAACGTCCGGAAACGAAACACTAGCATCATAGATGACGCAACCTCGTGAAGGACTCGGCGGCAACTAAGACGCCGGACATGATGAATTTGCGTCAACGAACATAACTTTCGCGCCCAAAAAAATCTTGCGCCAAGAATGACACAATAAATTTTGGCATTTTCCGCCCTCGCGAGCCTAATACAGCTCGCAATTTAAAAAAGAGTCAATATGAAAAAGACTAAACCCCAGGTAAGAAATATTTTTTTCTTAAAAATGCATTTCCCAGATATGAAACTGACAGTCTGCAAAAAAAGAAATATACTGAAACCTGAATCATGGCAAATATAAGTACAATACATATATTTAGAGCTTTATATAAAGTGCCAAACCATAGCTGAGAGTGTCTTAAGTAAATGAAACATACTTACCAAAAGACTAATTATTGAAATGTGTGCACTCTATCTAGATCACAAACAAAAACAATTTTGGTGCTAGCAGTCATAATGAAATATTAAATGAATAAATAAGAGAGTAGTCACAGCTAAAAAGTAGATGCTGTGAAAAAGAATGACAAGGCAGCACTCAAATTGCATAAATAACAAGTGGTTTATTTGGTAAACCTACACATGTCAAAAACAAAATTCCCAAAACCCTTAATTACAATAAAAGGAGTGACTATTGAACCCAAGCCTGATTAGTACTTTATCTGACACACTACCGTAAAACTGCGGTTATTACAAGTGATTGTTCGAAGTATATAACATATCTTAAACTATGCGCTGTTACAAACAAACAATGTGTGAAAGATAAACTGTTGCAACATCATTCAAAAGAGACACAGATTAACAAATGTCCGTTTTAACAGAGCACTTAGTGTGAATCACACGCTCTGTAAATGAAATGTGTTACAAAGAAGCAGTTCCAGCGTTACTGATTGGAAAAACAACTGTTATAGATTTACTGAGCAAACAGTCTCACCACATTCGCGGTACACAGTTCCAGTATTTGCTCCAACACTAGCTTGTATAATTACCACTTGATCACTCCAAGCTTTGCATATTTCTCATGCCGGATCCTGGTAATTCTCCAAACAAAGCGATTTGTGTTAAGGCTCCATTACGGTTTTAATGCCTCCTTGTGTTTACAAAACCGGAACTTCCATTCAAGACTGCTGCATGCTTGTCAGTTGTTAGAACCACATCATAGTAACTCAGTATGCTTTAGACCAGCTGCCAGGGACTTAGAACTCCACTTCAAACAGTTGCCGCTTCACAAAACGTCAGGCATGATGCGTTTCGCCCCTCCCCTTAGTGGGCTGACTTTAGGGCTTCATCGGATGCTTATCTGTGGTGATAACACCCCTTTTATAGCTCAATAGCTAATTTAAATATTTAATTGATGACAGTTTTAGCACCATATTGCAACCTCATATTCAAAGATAAACAAAAACTTTTAATTGCACAAACATCATATTTGTTAAATAATTACATGTTATGCAACATATATTTGGGTTTTTCTTTTCCATTCTGGGATGGCAAAATCAGAACTACACAATTTATCTACCATTGCAATTTTTACATCTCAAAACCTTTACTTATCTTTTAGGCTAGACTAATGACTATTATACAGGGAGTGCAGAATTATTAGGCAAATGAGTATTTTGACCACATCATCCTCTTTATGCATGTTGTCTTACTCCAAGCTGTATAGGCTCGAAAGCCTACTACCAATTAAGCATATTAGGTGATGTGCATCTCTGTAATGAGAAGGGTTGTGGTCTAATGACATCAACACCCTATATCAGGTGTGCATAATTATTAGGCAACTTCCTTTCCTTTGGCAAAATGGGTCAGAAAACTTGACAGGCTCAGAAAAATCAAAAATAGTGAGATATCTTGCAGAGGGATGCAGCACTCTTAAAATTGCAAAGCTTCTGAAGCGTGATCATCGAACAATCAATCGTTTCATTGAAAATAGTCAACAGGGTCGCAAGAAGCGTGTGGAAAAACCAAGGCGCAAAATAACTGCCCATGAACTGAGAAAAGTCAAGCGTGCAGCTGCCAAGATGCCACTTGCCACCAGTTTGGCCATATTTCAGAGCTGCAACATCACTGGAGTGCCCAAAAGCACAAGGTGTGCAATACTCAGAGACATGGCCAAGGTAAGAAAGGCTGAAAGACGACCACCACTGAACAAGACACACAAGCTGAAACGTCAAGACTGGGCCAAGAAATATCTCAAGACTGATTTTTCTAAGGTTTTATGGACTGATGAAATGAAAGTGGGTCTTGATGGGCCAGATGGATGGGCCCGTGGCTGGATTGGTAAAGGGCAGAGAGCTCCAGTCCGACTCAGACGCCAGCAAGGTGGAGGTGGAGTACTGGTTTGGGCTGGTATCATCAAAGATGAGCTTGTGGGGCCTTTTCGGGTTGAGGATGGAGTCAAGCTCAACTCCCAGTCCTACTGCCAGTTTCTGGAAGACACCTTCTTCAAGCAGTGGTACAGGAAGAAGTCTGCATCCTTCAAGAAAAACATGATTTTCATGCAGGACAATGCTCCATCACACGCGTCCAAGTACTCCACAGCGTGGCTGGCAAGAAAGGGTATAAAAGAAGAAAATCTAATGACATGGCTTCCTTGTTCACCTGATCTGAACCCCATTGAGAACATGTGGTCCATCATCAAATGTGAGATTTACAAGGAGGGAAAACAGTACACCTCTCTGAACAGTGTCTGGGAGGCTGTGGTTGCTGCTGCACGCAATGTTGATGGTGAACAGATCAAAACACTGACAGAATCCATGGATGGCAGGCTTTTGAGTGTCCTTGCAAAGAAAGGTGGCTATATTGGTCACTGATTTGTTTTTGTTTTGTTTTTGAATGTCAGAAATGTATATTTGTGAATGTTGAGATGTTATATTGGTTTCACTGGTAAAAATAAATAATTGAAATGGGTATATATTTGTTTTTTGTTAAGTTGCCTAATAATTATGCACAGTAATAGTCACCTGCACACACAGATATCCCCCTAAAATAGCTATAACTAAAAACAAACTAAAAACTACTTCCAAAACTATTCAGCTTTGATATTAATGAGTTTTTTGGGTTCATTGAGAACATGGTTGTTGTTCAATAATAAAATTAATGCTCAAAAATACATCTTGCTTAATAATTCTGCACTCCCTGTATACACAACTGAAATAATGTAAGTATAGAGATACCAAAGGTTCTTTAGTATATGTCCCCTACTAGGGAAAAGTTCTACAGAAAGCATGAGAAATCTATTTTTTCATTAAGGCCATTTGGAGCCAGAGTATTTAATTGATAAATCCATCGGGATTCATTCCTTAATAGCATATTATCAACATCACCACCACGGCGGTGCTGTTTTATGTGCTGAATGCCAGTTACTTTCATAATAGTAAAATCAGAATTATGATATAATTCAAAGTGTCTGGCCACTGGGCTATCCTGCTCTTTGTTCTTAATGTCATCCCTATGCTCTCTGACTCGATCTTTCAGATCACGCTTAGTTTTCCCTATGTAAAATAGGGGGCATGAGCAATGCAAGAGGTAAATGACACCTGTAGTGTTGCAGGTTATCCACTGTTTTATATTGTATTGTCTACCTGTTAAAGTTTCAAATTTACATGTTTTTTGTATAAACCTGCAATACACACAATGCCCACAAGAGCTACAGCCTTGCCATTTGCCTCTTGTGCTTAACCAATTGGTTTTCGGTTCTCTTGTGTATTCACTTCTAACAAGCTTATCCTTAAGACTATCAGCTCTGCGTGCTGTCAACAAAGGGAAGTCTCCTACATAGTCTTTCAGTTCGTTATCAATAGTCAACATGTGCCAATATTTATTCATTACGTCTCTAAGTTTGCCCCAGTGTGCGTTGTACTTAGTTATGAGGCGTACCTTATCACCATTCCTTTTAACTGCATGATGTTTATAGAGCAGATCATTTCTTATGCTGTTCCTAGCCCTTGTCCAGGCCCTTTTAACCTGTCTCTTAGAATATCCTCTTTCAAGGAACCTAGACGACATGTCTTTGGCCTGTGATTCAAACTCCTCTAAGTCGGAACAATTCCTTCTCAACCGAAGGAATTGGCCAACTGGAATGCCAGTTTTTAGGCATTCAGGATGGTGGCTAGTAGCATGTAAAAGGCTATTAGTGGCCGTTGATTTGCGATGGACCCTTGTGGTTAGATGTCTACCTTCTTTCCTAATTGATAGATCTAAGAAAGTTGCTTCATCTTTACTCATTTCACATGTAAGAAAGATGTTGTACCCATTGTCAGTGTTCAAAATACTCAAGAAATTTTCTAACAACTCTTTGCTGCCCCGCCACAGGAGTAGAATATCATCCACATAGCGGAGCCGAGTGCCACATGTGCCTCCACTAAAGATTCAAAACACGAAAAAACCTCTCGTGCCTCCCATAAGCCTAGATGTAAACAGGCATATGTGGGGGCACATGTGGCACCCATGGCCGTGCCTTGGATCTGTCTATAATATCTTCCATCAAATTGGAATATATTATTGTTCAAAATGAGTTGTAACAAAGAGATGACAAAATCAGTATGTTTTTGAAAATCATGCCCTCTTTGTTCAAGAAAATATCTGGTTGCTCTGATTCCCACATTATGGGGGATCGAGGAGTATAACGACTCGACATCAAGGGTCACTAACCATGTGTCTTCATCAACGTCAATGCCATCTAATTTCCTAAGGACATCCGAAGTATCCTGGACATAGGAGGGCAATGAACTTAGGAAGGGTCTCATAAAGTAGTCTATATATCTACTCGCTCCTTCCATAGGCCCCCCTATGCTCGAGATAATTGGTCGTCCCGGCGGTTTGCTCATGCTTTTGTGCAGCTTAGGGATGCAGTAAAAGGTTGGCACAATTGGAAACTTTTTGAACATGAATGCATGTTCTTTGGTTGTTATTAGCCCCTCTCTCAAAGCATTGTTGAGAATAAACAAAAGCTCATTACAAGATGTATCAAATGCCGTTCTATTTGTGAATTCATACTGTGTAGTATTAGATAATTGCCTGCAGTTTTCACACATTGTTTGTTTGTAACAGCGCATAGTTTAAGATATGTTATATACTTCGAACAATCACTTGTAATAACCGCAGTTTTACGGTAGTGTGTCAGATAAAGTACTAACCAGGCCTGGGTTCAATAGTCACTCCTTTTATTGTAATTAAGGGTTTTGGGAATTTTGTTTTTGACATGTGTAGGTTTACCAAATAAACCACTTGTTATTTATGCAATTTGAGTGCTGCCTTGTCATTATTTTTCACAGCATCTACTTTTTAGCTGTGACTACTCTCTTATTTATTCATTTAATACTTACCAAAAGACACCCATCCACATATAGCAGATAGCCAAACCAGTACTGAAACGGTTATCAGTAGAGGTAATGGAATATGAGAGTATATCGTCGATCTGAAGAGGGAGGTAGGAGATTAATCTCTACGACCGATAACAGAGAACCTATGAAATAGATCCCTGTTAGGAAAACCATTGCATTCAATAGGTGATACTCCCTTCACATCCCTCTGACATTCACTATACTCTGAGAGGAATCGGGCTTCAAAAAAGCTGAGAAGCGCATATCAACGTGGAAATCTTAGCACAAACTTACTTCACCACCTCCATAGGAGGCAAAGTTTGTAAAACTGATTTGTGGGTGTGGTGAGGGGTGTATTTATAGGCATTTTGAGGTTTGGGAAACTTTGCCCCTCCTGGTAGGATTGTATATCCCATACGTCACTAGCTCATGGACTCTTGCCAATTACATGAAAGAAATATATATATTGTCTCGTGATTTACTGCTGTATTTAATTGTTATAGTCATTTAAAATTAGAATCTATAATGGTGCAAATGGGTGTAAATGTATTTTTAAATTTGCATTCAATACAAGAATTTAGAGAAGAGTCTACAATAAAGTAACAAATTAGGTCTGAAGTTTAGAAAGGTACATATGTCAATTCAAGGATTAGTATTGCAAAACACGTTTCTAAATATAAAGCTTTACTCTATACACAACTCATATAATAGTAGTACAAGGTATTGAGCAGGTGTACATCTAGTAAGAACTTAAAGGGATAGAAAGGTCAAAAATGAAATATGCATGGGTGCATTTAAATTTGAAATATAAGCGTTTTTGCAATATACTTTAATCAACAAAAATGCTTCTACTAAAGGTTATTACTACTTTTCTGCGGCATATGCACATATCATGTAGGGCCTGTGCACTAGAATTCAATCACCTACTCAGAGGGCTGGTGGTGGTGTGTATTGCTTCTGAAGACATAATTTGTGTCATACAAGCTACTGCTGACTCTCTCTTATGTGTGGTGTTTGAATACTGGTGCACATGCATTCACAGCATATGTGCACATTTGCAGTTGAAAAGAGTAATAACTTTTGCTATAAGCATTTTTACTAATAAAGGTATATTGCAAAAATGCTTATAATTCAAACTGAAATGCACCCATGCACATTTGTTTTTTTAACCTTTCCATCCTTTTAACTGAAATCTTGGTGCCATAAGAAAAAGAAAATTTATGCTTACCTGATCAATTTATTTCTTAGACACGATGAGTCCACGGATCATCTTCATTACTTATGGGATATTCACTTCCTGGTCAGCAGGAAGAGGCAAAGAGCACCACAGCAGAGCTGTTAAATAGCTCCTCCCCTCCCTCCCACTCCAGTCATTTGACCGAAGTTAGGAGAAAGGAAAAACCAAGGTGCAGAGGTGACTGAAGTTTACAATAAAAAACATCCTGTCTAAAAATGACAGGGCGGGCCGTGGACTCATCGTGTCTAAGAAGAAATAAATTTATCAGGTAAGCATAAATTTTCTTTTCTTTTTAAAGACACAAGGAGTCCACGGATCATCTTCATTACTTATGGGATCCAATACCCAAGCTAGAGTACACGGATGATACGGGAGGGACAAGACAGGATACCTAAACGGAAGGCACCACTGCATGAAGAACCTTTCTCCCAAAAGCCGCATCAGCCGAGGCAAAAGTATCAAATTTGTAAAATTTCGTAAAAGTGTGAAGAGAAGACCAAGTTGCAGCCTTGCAAATCTGTTCCACAGAAGCTTCATTTTTGAATGCCCATGAGGAAGTAACAGCCCTAGTGGAATGAGCCGTAATCCTCTCATGAGGCTGCTGTCCAGCAGTTTCGTAAGCCAAACATATAATACTCTTCAGCCAAAAAGAAAGAGAAACAGCCGTAGCTTTCTGTCCCCTACGTTTGCCTGAAAATACCACAAACAAAGAGGAAAACTGGCGAAAATCTTTAGTCGCCTGTAAATAAAACTTTAAAGCATGAACTACATCCAAATTGTGTAAGAGCCTCTCCTTCTTAGAAGGATTAGGACACAAGGATGGTACAACAATTTCCTGATTAATGTTCCGATCAGAAACAACCTTGGGAAGAAATCCAAATTTCGTACGTAAGACAACCTTATCCGCATGAAAAATAAGGTAAGGGGGCTCACAATGTAATGCTGAAGGCTCAGACACTCTACGAGCAGAAGAAATCACTACCAAAAATAAAAGCTTCCAAGATAACAACTTGATATCTAAGGAATGCATAGGTTCAAACGCTACCCCTTGAAGAACCTTGAGAACTAAATTAAGACTCCATGGAGGAGTAACTGGTCTAAACACAGGCCTAAATCTGGTTAAGGCCTGACAAAAAGACTGAACATCAGGGACATCAGCTAGACGCTTGTGTAACAGGATAGATCATGCTGAAATTTGACCCTTTAATGAACTTGTAGATAATCCTTTCTCCAATCCTTCCTGGAGAAAAGATAAAATCCTAGGAATCCTAACTCTACTCCAGGAGTAGCCCTTTGATTCACACCAATAAAGGTATTTACACCAAATCTTGTGATAAATCTTTCTAGTGACAGGCTTACGAGCCTGAATTAAAGAAAAAACCTCGCTTGGCTAGAATCAACCGTTCAATCTCCAAGCAGTCAGCTTTAGAGAAACTAGATTTGGATGATGGAAGAGTCCCTGAATCAGAAGGTCCTTCCGAAGCGGAAGCCTCCAAGGAGGTAAAAACGACATCTCCACCAAGTCTGCATACCAGATCCTGCGAGGTCAGGCCGGTGCTATGAGAATCACTGAAGCCTTTTCCTGTTTGATCCGGGCAATTACTCGCAGAAGGAGAGCAAACGGAGGAAACAGATATGTTAGATTGAAGGACCAAGGGGCCGCCAGAGCATCTATCAGCTCCACCTGAGGATCTCTGGATCTCGACCCGTACCTGGGACGTTATTCTGCCTGGATGCCATGAGATCCAACTCCAGCTAACCCCATTTGAGGATCAGACTGGAGAACACGTCCGGATGAAGTTCCCACACCTCCGGAAGAAAGGTCTGTCTGCTCAGAAAATCCGCCTCCCAGTTGTCCACCCCTGGGATGTGGATTGCCGACAGACAACAAGAATGGGCCTCAGCTCACTGAATTATTTTGAAAACCTCTGTCATCGCCAAGGAAATCCTTGTTCCTCCCTGATGATTGATGTAGGCCACTGACGTTATGTTGTCCATCTCGAACCTGATAAACTGAACCGAAGCTAGCTGAGGCCAGGTCAGGAGAGCATTGTAGATCGCTCTCAGTTCCAGAATGTTTATGGGCAAAAGAGACTCTGTCTGAGACCATATCCCCAGAGCCCTTAGGGAGCCCCAAACTGCTCCCCTCCCCTGAAGGCTGGCATCTGTTGTCACAATCTCCCAGGATGGTCTGCGAAAACATGTTCCCTGGGAGAGATGATCTAGAGACAACCACCAAAGAGACTCCCTTGTCTCCTGTGCCAATAGAAGTTGAGGGGACAAGTCCAAATAATCTCCATTCCATTGTTTGAGCATGTCCAACTGCAGAGCTCTGAGATGAAAGCGAGCAAACAGGACGATGTTCATTGCCGCTGCCATCAGACCTATTAACTCCCTGCACTGGGCCACAGGACGAGGAGAAGATTGCAGAGCTCGACAAGTATCAATAATCTTTAATTTCCTGACTTCTGTCAAAAAAATCTTCATAGACAGAGAGTCTATGATGGTCCCTAGAAAGGTCACTCTTGTATGAGGAACTAAATAGCTCTTTCTAGATTCACCTTCCACCCGTGTGACCTTAGGAAAGCCACTACCAGGTCCGTGTGTGATTTTGCTAGCTGAAAGGACGGCACCTGAACTAGGATATCGTCCAGATACGGCGCCACCGCAATGCCTCTTGAACGTAAGACCGAAAGGAAGAGCCACAAACTGTAAATGCTTGTCTAGAAAGGTAAAGCTTAAGAACCTGTAATGATCCCTGTGAATGGGAATATGCAGGTACACGTCCTTTAAATCTACTGTTGTCATAAACTGACCCTCCTGGATCAAGGGAAGGATGGAACGAATAGTTTCCATCTTGAAGGACGGTACTCTGAGAAACTTGTTTAGACTCTTGAGGTCTAGAATTGGTCTGAAGGTTCCTTCCTTCTTGGGAACCACAGATTGGAATAGAATCCCATACCTTGATCTTGAGGTGGAACGGGAATGATCACTCCCAGAGCTAAGAGGTCTTCTACACAATGTAAGAACGCCTCTCTTTTTGTCTGGTCTGCAGATAACCATGAAATTAGAAACCTGCCCCTGGGAGGACAAATTTTGAACTCCAGCTTGTATCCCTGAGACACTATTTCTATAGCCCAGGGATACTGAACGTCCCGAACTCAGGTTTGAGCAAAAAAAGAAAGTCTGCCCCCTACCAGATCCATTTGTCCCGGATCTGGGGCAAAACCTTCATGCTGTCTTGGAGCCATTGGCCGCCTTCTTGGATTGCTTACCCTTATTCCAAGATTGGGCGGGTCTCCAATTAGATTTAGCTTGTTCCTGCTTAGTTGAGGGAGAAGAGGAAGAGAATCCATTGAAGTTGCGAAAGGAACAAAAATTACTTTGTCTTCCTTTCTGCCTAATCTTTTTGTCCTGAAGGAGAAGGTGACCCTTACCTCCCGTAATGTCAGAAATAATCTCTTTCAGCTCGGGACCAAACAGGGTCTTTCCCTTGTAAGAGACAGCTAGAAGCTTTGACTTAGATGAAACGTCCGCAGAACAAGGTTTCAGCCATAAGGCCCTGCGAGCCAAGATAGAGAAGCTTGAAATTTTGGCCCCAATTTAATAACTTGAAGGGTGGCATCCGAGATAAAGGCATTAGCTAGCTTAAGAGCTTTTATCCTGTCCTGGATCTCGTCCAAGGGAGTTTCTCGCCTGAGGGCATCAGCCAAAGCATCAAACCAGTAGGCTGCCGCACTCGTGACGGTAGTTATACAGACCGCCGGTTGCCACTGCATACCCTGGTGAACATAAATTTTCTTCAGTAGACCCTCTAATTTTTTTGTCCATCGGATCTATAAAAGCACAGCTATCATCTATAGGGATAGTAGTTCTCTTAGCCAAGGTTGAAACAGCTCCTTCTACCCTAGGAACAGTTTGCCAAACCTCTTTAACTGAGTCAGCTATAGAAAACATCTTCTTGAAAATAGGAGAAGGAGAGAAAGGAATACCAGGTCTCTCCCATTCTCTATTAATAATTTCAGAGGCCTTCTTAGGAACTGGAAAAACATCTGTAAAGGAAGGTACCTCATAATATCTGTCTAATTTGCTAGACTTAGGGGGGACAACCATCACTGTGGAGTCACTATCATCTAGGGTAATTAAAACCTCTCTAAGTAAGAGACGAAGATGTTCCAGTTTAAACCTGAAAGATACCACTTCTGAGTCGGTCAAAGGTAACACCTCCTCCGAATCTGAGATTTCTCCTTCAGATGCCAGAGCAGGAACCTCTTCCTCAGATCTGTAGGGGACATTACTATATTAGGGGACATTACTATACTCTTTCATACATTTGCCCGGATGAAGCCAAAGAACTGGTGAAACGTACGTCGGCACTAATACTAGATCAGTTTGATCTGAGCAACATCAAGGAGGATGCACTGAGTGGCTACAGCAGCTATTCAGCAATTCAACTGCACTTACTTCAGTGACGGTTTCCGCTCAAGCAGGAAGAGAGGTGGGTGTAGAAGGAGAGCGTGTCAGGACTACGACACCAGTTGGCGCCACGGCTTGCGTGCAGTGGGATAACCCGGTCTTCGGCCGTGAAGCGCCAAGGAGCTCCTTCCAGGATCACCAAAATCTCATATTAAACAAGCGGTTTTTGCTTTTGGCTTGAGGAATAGCAATTGGGGGATTACAAATACGTTGACAGATCCGGGTTTACTTGTTCATGGTTATAACCGACATTACAGAGACAGTAGCTACATTGGCCAACGATAAGTATATTACTGTTGCATTGCTAATTATGAAGCTGTAACAATTATTCCACTGATGTATTTTGAATGTGTCCTTTTCTTCATTTTTTCTTCTGTTATTATGTGTAATTAACAGGCATAAGGTTTACAATACCTGTTAAACACGTTTTGTGCCACATTGAGATTTATGTTAACTGTGCACAGTAGGTAGTTTATAGAGTATGTAAACTATTATTTACCAAGTAAAACATATTGGACTAAGAGTGCTTTTGTGAGATATCTTTTTTTTTTCTTTATTTATTGTAGAAGGTTACCCTTACCTCCCGTAATGTCAGAAATAATCTCTTTCAGCTCAGGACCAAACAGGGTCTTTCCCTTGTAAGAGACAGCTAGAAGCTTCGACTTAGAAGAAACGTCCGCAGACCAAAGTTTCAGCCATAAGGCCCTGCGAGCCAAGATTGAGAAGCTTGAAATTTTGGCCCCCAATTTAATAACTTGAAGGGTGGCATCCGAGATAAAGGCATTAGCTAGCTTAATAGCCTTTATCCTGTCCTGGATCTTGTCCAAGGGAGTTTCTCGCCTGAGGGCATCAGCCAAAGCATCAAACTAGTAGGCTGCCGCACTCGTGACGGTAGTTATACAGACCGCCGGTTGCCACTGCATACCCTGGTGAACATAAATTTTCTTGAGTAGACCCTCTAATTTTTTTGTCCATCGGATCTATAAAAGCACGGCTATCATCTATAGGGATAGTAGTTCTCTTAGCCAAGGTTGAAACAGCCCCTTCTACCTTAGGAACAGTTTGCCAAACCTCTTTAACTGAGTAAGCTATAGGAAACATCTTCTTGAAAATAGGAGAAGGAGAGAAAGGAATACCAGGTCTCTCCCATTCTCTATTAATAATTTCAGAGGCCTTCTTAGGAACTGGAAAAACATCTGTAAAGAAAGGTACCTCATAATATCTGTCTAATTTGCTAGACTTTGGGGGGACAACCATCACTGTGGAGTCACTATCATCTAGGGTAATTAAAACCTCTCTAAGTAAGAGACGAAGATGTTCCAGTTTAAACCTGAAAGATACCACTTCTGAGTCGGTCAAAGGTAACACCTCCTCCGAATCGGAGATTTCTCCTTCAGATGCAAGAGCAGGAACCTCTTCCTCAGATCTGTGAGAAGAGACTTCTGAGATAGCTACCACAGCATCAGAAACCTCGCTAACTGCAGAAATGGGCTTTCTCTTGCGATGGCCCTGCAACATTGGAAAGACAGACAGAGCATCAGAGATAGTAGTAAACATAAGAGAAGCTATGTCCTGTAGTGAAATTCCAGAAGGAACTACAGTAGACGTGCAGGGCACTGCTGGTGAGGACGATAATTTTTGGGACACTTGGGGAGAAAGTTGCTGCAGAAATTGACCCTCATCAGAGGACTCTTGGACAACATATGTCTGAGAGGAGATTGTCTCAGCAAAAATGTTATCCCTAAAATTCATAGTCCTTTCAATACATGTAGGACAGAAAGGGATTGGTGGTTCCACATTTGCATCAAGACATAAAGCACATGTAACAGCTTGCACCTCATCTTGGTCCATTTTTTCACTTAAAATATTAGTATTGAGCAGAAAAAATACGGGGAATAACAATAAAATAAAATTATCAAAAAACGTTACCGTCTCTTTAAATTTAAATGGTTTTTCTTTCTCTTGACAAACTGCTAATTTTGCTGTAGTTACCAAACGGTTAGAAAATTTAAGCAATAATTAAACCTCTGCACCACAGCAACCTGCTGAGGTGCTCCTACCTTAACCAATGCTACCGGATCCCTTGTAGAAACGATCCGTTACTGCAACCTGCCAGAAAAACCAAACTAGGACCGCATCTGTGCTAAAAGCGCATGAAAAGTGTTCTACATGCTGCTGTAGCCCAGATAAACCCCAGTGCAGCACATCTGAAGTCCTGCAACTGCTTGGAAATAGTGCTACAAACAGAGGCTCCAAAAAACAGCAAGTCCCGCCCTTCATGGGCGTGCTGCAAGTCTCTGCTTCCCTCTCAGGGAAAAAACTAAAGTGAAACCACCAGAGCCCTCCATTTTAGTGAAAATAAACTTAGCAACATAACTCCAGCCCAAGTGCCTGCACCTAATCACTGCCCAAGTAAGACTTATTTTCTGAAAGTCTGAAACTGTCCCCACACAAGTAAGGTTTACCATTAACCCCTTATGTACCGTAGTGCTAAAGAAAAACACTGAGACTCCTTAGATCCCAGAAAATGGCAGCACTTACCTCAAACACTGCCTGGCAGTAGGGCAGTTCCCAAGCTTGAGAGGTCTTCTCCCTCACATTGCCCAGTAATAATCTCAGGCTAAAGGATATGGGGCAGCTAAAAATGGGAAGCACAGTGAGAATTATGTCCAACCAGTTCCCATAGCTCTAAAGCCACCAGAGCTCTACTGTAGAGACTGATATGGACTAGGCTACACCCCAGAACAAAGTAGCACTCTCTGGCACTACTCATAAAACAAAAACTCTTGATTGAAGAATCTAAACTAACACCTCACTTTACCTGCTTCCTATCACTAACGTAGGCAAAGAGAATGACTGGAGTGGGAGGGAGGGGAAGAGCTATTTAACAGCTCTGCTGTGGTGCTTCCTGCTGACCAGGAAGTGAATATCCCATAACTAATGAAGATGATCCGTGGACTCATCATGTCTTTAAGAAGAAAACATAATTTATGCTTACCAGATAAATTCCTTTCCTTCCGAATAGTGAGAGTCCACGGCTTTATTCCTTACTGTTGGGAAATACAACACCTGGCCACCAGGAGGAGGCAAAGACACCCCAGCCAAAGGCTTAAATATCCCTCCCACTTCCTCATTACCCCAGTCATTCTGCCGAGAAAACAAGGAAAAGTAGGAGAAACATTAGGGTATAAATGGTGCCAGAAGAATAAAATAAATAATAGGAGACCGCCCATAGACAAGAAAAAACGGGTGGAGGGCGTGGACTCTCCCTATCTGGAAGGAAAGGAATTTATCTGGTAAGCATAAATTATGTTTTCCTTCCTATGGCTTCATTCCTTACTATACCGAAGGTCCAGAGGACACTGAATGAATAACGGGAGGGAACAAAAAGGAAGAGATGGACCCTATTCTGAGGGCACCAAAGCCTGCAAAACTTTTCTAGCGAAAGCTGCAAAAACATCAACAATTTTGACAAAATATGTAAGGAGGACCAGGTAGCCGCCTTACAAATCTGATCCATAGAGGCCTCGTTCTTAAAGGCCCAAGAGGAAGCCACTGCTCTAGTGGAATGAGCCGTTATCCTCTCAGGAGGACAATATCCTGCTGTCTCATAAGCTAAGTGGATGACACTCCTTAAACAAAAATATAGGGAAGTCGAAGTAGCCTTCTGCCCCTTACACTTCCCCGAATAGACAACAAAGAGGAAGATTGTCTAAACTCCTTAGTAGCCTGAAGATAGAACTTCAAGGAGCAAAGCACATCCAAATTGTGAAGTAAACATTCCTTCAATGAAGAAGGATTAGGACACAAAGAAGGAACCACAATCTCCTGATTGATGTTGCGATATGACACAACCTTAGAAAGAAAACCTAATTTAGTACGTAAAACTGCCTTATCTGCATGAAAAATCAGATAAGGTGGCTCACATTGCAAGGCAGAGATTTCGGAAACTCTGTGCGCAGAGGCAATAGCCAATAAAAACATAAATTATGTTTATAAGATAATTTTCTTTACTTCTGTATGAGGAGAGTCCACGGTTTAATTCCTTACTTGTGGGAAATACTCAACCTGGCCACCAGGAGGAGGCAGACACACCCCAGCCAAAGGCTTAAATATCTCCCCCACTTCCATCATCCCCCAGTCATTCTGTAGAGGGAACAAGGAACAGTAGGGGAAATATCAGGGTATAAATGGTGCCAGAAGAACAAAATAAAAATGTAGGTCTGCCTAACGGAGAATATGTGCGGGAGCCGTGGACTCTCCTCATACAGAAGGAAAGGAAATTATCTGGTAAGCATAATTTATGTTTTCCTTCTTAATATGAGGAGAGCCCACAGATTAATTCCTTACTTGTGGGAAACATATACCCAAGCTCTAGAGGACACTGAATGAAAACGGGAGGGTAAAAAGAAAGGCGGACCCTATTCTGAGGGCACCACAGCCTGCAAAACCCTTTTTTTCCCAAAAGCTGCTTCAGCCGATGCAAAAACTTAACATTTTGAAAAGGTATGTAAGGAAGACCAGGTAGCCGCCCTACAAATCTGATCCATAGAGGCCTCATTCTTGAAGGCCCAAGAGGAAGCCACAGCTCTAGTTGAATGAGCCTCTGAGGAGGCTTATGTCCTGCTGTCTCATAAGCTAAGCGAATAATGCTCCTCAACCAAAAGGACATGGAAGTGAAAGAGGCTTTCTGCCCCCTACGCTTCTCAGAATAGACAACAAACAAGGAAGAAGTTTGTCTAAACTCCTTAGTGGCCTGAAGATAGAACTTCAAGGCCCAAATCACATCCAAATTATCAAGTAATCGCTCCTTCGAAGAAGAAGAATTAGGACACAGTGTCATGATTATGGCTGTATGCATTTAAGGCCTTCCAACAGCCCTATAAAAGGCTCCTCCTCCTCAGACTCATTGCTAGGTAATTTGTTCCTGTACTGACTTTCGTCTTTTCAAGGATACTGCTAGCCTTGTGTATCTCTCCAAGTGTATTTATAAAGAAACTGTCTTTATAAAGGGACTTTTGGTGGCCAAATATGTTTAACACCGTTTCTGAATATGTCAAGTCCTGTGCTGTACTTCTAAACATTCAAAGAAACGTCCTTATGGTTTGCTTATCTCTATGCCCATAGCTGACAGACCATGGCAAGCCATTGCCATGGATTTCATTGTTGATTTACCATCTTCCTCCAATCACAATACAATTCTGGTTGTCAATGACCTGTTTTTTAAGATGGCCCATTTTATACCCTCCTCCGGTTTGCCAACTGCTCAAGAGACAGCTCATTTATTCCTAAACAATGTTGTCAAGCTTCATGGATTACCTGATTCAGTCACCACCGACAGAGGTTCACAATTTACCTCAAGATTCTGGTCTCAACTTTGTCTCACTCTACAGATAGATGTCTATCCACGGCCTATCACCCACAGACAAATGGCCAAACAGAACGAACCAACCAAACCTTGGAGCAATACCCAAGGTGTTTTTGTACTGTTCAACAGAACAACTGGAGCTCCTTGTTGCCTACCGCAGAGTTCGCTTTCAACAATACCATTAACAACTCCAGCAAACTCACCCCTTTTTACGTGAATTACGGATTTCAACCTACTTACCATTTATCTAAGAGAACTGAAAGCGCCTCTCCTCTTGTTAATGATACTGTAAATATTATAGTGGAAGGTTTCACACTCCTCAAAGATATTCTACAGCAAGCTCAAAATAAGCAAAAGTTTAATTACGACCTCAGGAGAACACCTGCTCCTGACTACAAGCCAGGAGATAAGGTTTGGCTTTCAACTAAATATTTAAAACTTTAGTAAAAAAGTGAGTAGTTTATTTGTGGGTCCATTGCCTATCTCTAAAGTGATAAATCGGAATGCTGTCACTCTTCAACTACCATCCTCATACAAATGTCACCCCACATTTCATGTATCGTTATTGAAACCATATCATCCAGTAAGAGGCGCAGCACCTTGTTATACGAAACTAGTAGTTCCTCCCGATGATCTACAGTATGAAGTTAAAACCATATTAGACTCCCGATACTTTAAGGGTGTGTTACAATACCTCGTAAGGTGGAAGGGTTATGGAACAGAAGATTCATGGGAACCATCTACCAATCTGGCAGCTCCACGCCTTGTCTCTCTATTCCATAGGCGCTATCCAGAGCGTCCGAAACCATGATCCGCGGAGCGGATCTTTTGTGGGGGTGTACTGTCATGATTATGGCTGTATGCCTTTAAGGCCTTCCAACAGCCCTATAAAAGGCTCCTCCTCCTCAGACTCATTGCTAGGTAATTTGTTCCTGTACTGACTTTCGTCTTTTCAAGGATACTGCTAGCCTTGTGTATCTCTCCAAGTGTATTTATAAAGAAACTGTCTGGCTCTATTTTCTACTAACTAGTGCTCCTAACATTCTACAGCTCTAACCTTCGTGCTTGTGGCATTAAGAATTTACTGCTTGATTCTCTGCATTCTGTGTCGGCTCACCGCTTCACAGTCTATTTACACAGGTAACCGGAGCCTTCTCTCTCTCCCTGTCAGCAGCGCAACTCTGCTCAGCACACCTCCCACAACAACCACGCTGAACTCCGCACTACATGACGTCATCAGACGCCGTTTACTCTCTGTTTGCAGCGGATTCATCTGGAACACGCTTCCCTACTCACTCAGCATAACGGTATTATTAATTATAACATTTAAAGTATGTTTGATGATTTACTTCATTCCTTGTGAACCGCTTGCTGCTTTGATGAACTTTCATCTGTTCTGAAACTAACCTGTTACGCAAGCTTTAACCTGCATGTACTTCAGTGACTGTTCTAGCATAAAGAGCCTAACTACTTTGTTGCCTTTGGGGATCTTTTGAGGTTGCTTACATCTCTCTAACCAAGCTCTCTTTATCCAAATTGCTTCAGTGATTAACCATTGCATACCTAATATTGCAACAACTCTCAATTTAATGTTATTTGATACTAACAATCTCATATGCTATATGAACTGCCTGCATAACTTAATAGAAGTAACAAGCTAATGAGAACGCCAGTTACACATGCTTATTTCTGCTTGTTCTTAATTGTTTCTCTCACCTATGCCTATTTGTTATTCTAGGAGTATTGCAATACAGTTTGTTTCAAATAGAGATTCTCTACTTAATTATATTCCATCTAATATTTAGGGATCCTGATTTGGGCTCATGCTCATTTCTCCCTACATTTATCATCTTATGACTGTATAGTCATCCCCAGTCTGTGAGCATAACAGGACTTAGGTTTCTTTTGAGTCCGTGGTTTGGTGTGAGACTGTGTGGTTTAAGGTGAAGTCCTGATTCCACATAATTAAGTAGGTTGTGTTAAAGTTTTCCAGAACATTTGCATAAGCATCACACACAGGGAAGGAACCACAATCTCCTGATTGATGTTGTTATTTGAAACAACCTTAGAAAGAAAACCTAACCCAGTTCAAAGAACAGTCTTATCAGCATGGAATACTAGGTAAGGGGGCTCACATTGCAAGGCAGCAATCTCAGATACTCTGCACGCCGAGGCAATAGGCAGTAGAAAAAGAACCTTCCAAGACAGTAGTTTAATGTCAACTCCACGCATAGGCTCAAACGGAGCCTTCTGCAAAACTTTAAGAACCAGATTTAAACTCCAAGGAGGAGCACTAGATCTAAACACAGGCCTGATTCTAGTCAGAGCCTGAACAAAAGACTGGACCATCTGGAAGCTCAGCAGGTCTCCTGTGCAGTAAAACAGATAGGGCCGAAATCTGTCCCTTAAGGGAGCTAGCAGAAAGGCCCTTCTCCAGACCATCCTGGAGAAAGGAAAGAATCCTGGAAACCCCAACCTTATGCCAGGGGAATCCCCGCACTTCACACCAGAAAAAGTAGGTCCTCCACACCTTATGATAGATGCGACGAGTAACCGGCTTACAAACTTGAATGAGAGTATCAATAACTCTTTCAGAGAAACCTCTCTTGGCTAGGACTAAGCGTTCAATCTCCACGCAGTCAGCCTCAGAGAATCTAGATTTTGATGAACAAAAGGACCTTGCCCCAGCAGATCCCTGCGACGAGGTAACCTCCATGGAGGATATGAGGGCATCCCCACCAGTTCCGCAAACCACATCCTCCGCAGCCACGATGGAGCCATTAGAATCACTGATGCTTGCTCCTGCTTGATGCGGGCCACTACACAAGGAAGAAGTGGTAACGGTGGAAAAATGTAAATCAGACTGAACCTCCAAGGCACTGCTAATGCATCTATTAGCTCCGCCTGAGGATCCCTAGACCGCAACCCATATCTGGGTAGCTTGGAATTGAGCCGGGATGCCATGAGATCTATCTCCGGCGTCCCCCATCTGTTGCAAATCTCCGCAAACACCTCGGGATGGAGAGACCATTCCCAAGGGGGAAAGGATTGTCTGCTGAGGAAATCCGCTTCCCAGTTGTCCACACCTGGAATGTGGATCACTGACAGCGAGCAGTTGTGGGCCTCCGCCCATTCCAGAATCCAAGATACTTCCCTCATTGCTAGGGAGCTCCTCGTTCCCCCCTGATGGTTGATGTAAGTCACAGAGGTTACATTGTCCAATTGGAATCTGATAAACTGGGCCGAAACCAGAAGTGGCCAAGCCTTCAGAGCGTTGAAGATCGCTTAAAGTTCCAAGATGTTGATCGGGAGGGATTCCTCTTAAGTCCACAGGCCCTGTGCCTTCCTAGCACCCCAAACAGCTCCCCAATCCTGTGAGACTTGTGTCCGTAGTCACAATCTCCCAGGATAGTCTCAAGAAGGATGTCCCTTGGAACAGGTGATCTGGACAGAGCCACCAGGAGAGCGATTCTCTTGACCGGTTGTCCAGAGAAATCTGTTGAGACAGATCTGAATAATCGCCGTTCCACTGTCTCAGCATACATAGCTGAAGAGGCCTGAGATGGAATCTGGGAAAAGGAATGATGTCCATGCAAGACACCATGAGACTAATTACCTCCATACACCGAGCCACAGAGGGCGTTAAGGAGGTCTGGAGGGCAAGACAATTGGAAGTTAGCTTGCAACGTCTCTGGTCTGTTAGAAAAATCCTCATGGATATGAAGTCTATTATCGTACCCAGAAATTCTACCCTGGTACTGGGAATAAGAGAATTATTTTCTAAGTTTATCTTCCATCCATGAAGTCGAAGAAGAGTAAGAAGTGCTTTCGAATGGTCTTCTGCCAGATGACAGGATGGTGCCTGGACCAGAATATTGTCTAAGTATGGCACCACTGCTATCCCTCTGGTTCTGGCCACTGCGAGCAGAGCCCCTAGAACCTTCGTAAAAACTCTTGGAGCAGTAGCTAGACCAAACGGAAGCACATTAAACTGGAAGTGCTGGTCCAGGAACGCAAATCTTAGGAACTTGAAGTGTTCCTTGTGTATGGGGACGTGAAGGTAGGCATCCTTCAGGTCTATCGTGGTCATTAATTGTCCTTCCTGGACTAAAGGAAGAATGAACCTTTTTGTCTCCATCTTGAACGAGGGGACAGACAGGAATTTGTTTAAACACTTTAGGTCCAGAATTGGACGAAAAGTACCCTCCTTCTTTGGGACCACAAACTGGTTTGAGTAGTATCCCAGACCTCTCTCTGCTGGAGGTACCAATACAATGACCCCCAGGGCGGAGAGATCCCCGACACACCCTAGAAAAGGCTCTCTCTTTTCTGGCATTGAAGACAGGTTTGATGAGAGAAATCTGCCTCTGGGAGGATGAGAATTGAAACCTATCCTGTATCCCCGAGCGATGACCTCCAGTACCCACGGGTCTTGCACTTCCCCAAACCAAGCTTCTGACTGACTCGACGGGCTTCTTATTCTGCTTGGATTTATTCCATGACTGACGAGGTTTCCAAGTTCCCTTGGACTGCTCCGGCTTTGCAGAGGGCTGCTGATGTTGGGATTTGTATGAATGAAAGGAACAAAAATTAGGACATTGTCCCTTAGGTTTGTTCTTCTTATCCTGCGGTAAAAAGGCACCTTTGCCTCCAGTAACCGTGGATATGATTGAGTCCAGGCCTGGACCAAAAAGAATCTTTCCCTTAAATGGGAGGGAAAGAAGTCTAGACTTCGAAGTCATGTTCGTAAACCAAGACTTCAGCCAAAGTGCCCTACGGGCTTGCAAAGAAAAACCTGAAACCATGGCGTTCAGGCGAATAATCTGCATATTTGCATCACAAATAAAAGAATTAGCTACCCTTAAGGCTTTAATTCTTTCCTGGATCGTGTCGAGGGGATCCTCCACCTCGATCAACACAGATAAGGAGTCGCACCAATAGGTAGCCACTCTTGCAACCGCCACTGCTGGTTGAAACAAGTATCCCATATGCTGAAACATCTTTCTTGATAGAGTTTCCAGCTTCTTATGCATGGGCTCCTTAAACGACTAACTATCCTCAAGTGGGATAGTAGTGCGCTTCGCAAGCGTGGAGATAACACTGTCTACTTTAGGGACGGAACCCCACAACTCCAACTGAGAGTCCGGAACAGGAAACAATTTCTTAAAGGAAGAAGAAGGGGAAAAAGAAGAACCGAGTCTTTACCATTCATTCTTAATAATGTTCGCCATGTTTACGGGAACTGGGAAAGTCTGTGGTATAACCCTGTCCTTGTAGACCTTATCTACTTTAGGAATACAAGGATCCTCAGGTAATTTAGGTTCTGGAACCTCTAAAGTAGCCAAAACTTCCTTTAGCAGAAAGCGTAAATGTTCAATCCTAAATCTAAAGTCTGGTTCCTCCGCTGCAGGCTTAGAGGCAGCAGATTCCGACCCAGAAAGAGCATCCTCTGAAGTATCAGAGGCGTCTTCATCATCGGATAATCTTGTATCAGATAAATCCAATAAGCTAGTAGATGAGCCATGGGAAGGATAGCAATATTTAACCTTTCGCAAACCAGGGCGAGGTAAAGTACTAAAGGCCACAGACACTGCCGTCTGTAAGTGTTCAGTAAAGTCTGGCGGTAAAAGGGCCCCTCCAGATGGAGGAATAGGAATGCTACGGGAAGCTGCATGTGCAATAGATGACTGTAGGGTGCGCACCTCATGGGACAGAGACTCCTCAGAGGTAGAAGGCTCAGTAGTACTAAACATATTAGCTTTCTTTGATATAATTACTTTATCAAGACATGTGGAACATAATTGAGCAGGTATACCGTGGCCTCCTCCCAATATAGACAGACATTCGATTTAGGTAAAGAGGGAGTACCCTCTAACGTATCAGAGTCCTCCATAGCTTGCGCCTATAAATAGGACTATAGACAAAGATAAATGGCACCTTTATACCCCCAATGGCTGGGGCACTCATCACCTCCTATGACACAGGCCCAAGAGAGAAACCGCTTTGTCTTCAGACAACCGCACGGTCAGGAAGAAGAAAATCAATGTGACCACACCCGGTCACGTGGTGCGCCCTTCACCCCTAAAAGTGCGCCAAGCCTAATAGGCTGCTCAGCTCTCCAAAATGAAAGTGAAACCTATACATTCCAACATCTGCCTGAGCCTCATCTCACACATGTCACAGCATAAACACAATATTTATAATATGTGATTAATCCCCCCTGTTCAATAATCCCCTTCCGGAGACATTAATCTTTGATTCCATTCAGATAAAAGAAGTCACACTGTGACCCTGTCTTCTTACGTTATCAAATGTGTATAAAAAATAAAATGACCTTACCAGAATCTATGCCGTGGAACAGAAACACAGCCTCTCAAGTTTGACAGACTTGTAGCATCGCTCCTAACATGGACTTAAGTGATAGAAGCAGGCAGTGAAACTCGTCAACACTGATTGCTTAGGAACTGTTAATACGAGTCTGGATGGGTTCGCAGAAAGACTCTCCCTGCATCTCCAGACCCTCTTTGTCAATGCTCTCACTGAGAGGCTGACAAGACTACTTAAAACTCCAGTTCCATTCTGAAGGGTACTACCCTCCATAAGGAACTACTCCGTATCTTCTGACACTTCTCTGCCAACCTTCTGTGACAAAAGGCAAAGAATGACTGGGGGATGAGGGAAGTATTTAAGTCTTTGGCTGGGGTGTCTTTGCCTCCTCCTGGTGGCCAGGTTCAGTATTTCCCACAAGTAAGGAATGAAGCCGTGGACTCTCCTCATGTTAAGAAGGAAAAGAGAACCTTGCAAGATAACAATTTATTGCCAACGGAATGCAGAGGCTCAAACAGAACCTGTTGCAAAACCCGAAGAAGAAGATTTAGGCTCCAAGGAGGAGCCCCAGATCTAAACACAGGTCTGATCCTATTCCGAGCCTTAACAAAGGACTGCACATCTGGAAGCTCAGCCAGTCTCTTGTGCAATAAAACCGACAGGGCTGAAACCTGTCCCCTGAGGGAACTAGCAGAAAGGTCATTCTCCAGTCCATCCTGGAGAAACGATAAGATCCTGGCAAGTTTAACTCTGTGCCAGGAAAAACCACGCTCTTCACACCACAATAATAGGTCCTCCACACCTTGTGGTAGATACGCAGAGTAACTGGTTTACGAGCTTGAATATGAGTATCAATGACACTCTGAGAGAAACCTCTCTTGGCTAAGACTAAGCGTTCAATCTCCACGCAGTCAGCCTCAGAGATTTAGATTTTGATGAACAAATGGACCTTGTATCAGCAGGTCTCTGCGACAAGGTAACTTCCACAGAGGAGACGAGGACATCCCCACTAGATCCGCAAACCACGTTCTTCGCGACCACGATGGAGCAATCAGAATTACTGATATCGGCTCCTGCTTGATGCGGGCCACCTCTCGAGGAAGAAGTGGTAATGGAGGAAAAATATATGAGTTTAAACCTCCAGGGTCCTGCTAGTGCATCTATTAGATCTGCCTGGGGATCCCTCAACCTCAACCCGTACCTGGGTAGCTTGGTATTGAGACTGGACGCCATGAGATCTATCTCTGGCGTCCCCCACTTGCATATCCCCCGCTGCATATCTCTGCAAACACCTCGGGATGGAGAGACCATTCCCCTGGATGGAAGGATTGCCTGCTGAGGAAATCCACCTCCCAGTTGTCCACACCCTGAATGTGGATTGCTGACAGCGAACAGCTGTGGGCCTCCGCCCACTCCAGAATCTGAGATACTTGCTTCATAACCAAGGAACTTCTTGTTCTCCTCTGATGGTTGATGTAAGCTACCGAGGTTATGTTGTCTGATTGGAACCTGATAAACTGTGACGAACCCAGAAGTGGCCAAGCCTTCAAGGCCTTGATGATTGCCAGTAGTTTCAAAATATTTATCGGGAGGACTCCTCCTTGAGTCCACAACCCCAGTGCCTTCTTGGCACCCCAAACAGCTCCCCGTCCAGATAGGCTTGCGTCCGTAGTCACAATCTCCTAGAATGGTCTAAAGAAGCATGTCCCTCGGGACAGAGCTGCCAATAGAGCAATTCTCTCGACCGGCTGTCTAATACAATCTGTTGAGACAGATCTGAATGATCGCAGTTCCACTGCCTCAGCATGCACAGTTGTAATGGTCTGAGACGGAACCTGGCAAAACGAATGATGTCCATTCAAGACACCATGAGACCAATCACCTCCATACACTGAGCCACAGAGGGACTCAAGGAGGTCCGGAGGGCAAGACATGCAGAAGTTAGCTTGCAAAGTCTCTGGTGTTAGAAATATCCTCATGGATATGTTCTCTAATACTAAATAGAGTATCTCTAAATGTGAAGCGCTGCTTCATATTTTTGTTTTGTGGATTATTGCTTTTTCTTTTCTCTTTAGCAGCTGCTGCATATTAGTTGCTATTTTATCGGGTGTGTCTGTGTTTATCTAATTTATTCACACACATTAGCAACCATATAAATGTAAATTTAACTTTTCTTTTTTAATTATTTAACATTATATTTCATATTATACTGTATGAAATTGAATTTTACCTTTTGGTTATTGCTATCACTAATTCAGCCATTTGGAATACATTGATTGGGTGTTAATAATAATTTTCTATTTAAAAAAAAACAGTTTGATTTAAAAGAACCAGTTTATTTTAGAGATTATATATGTAGTTACATATGTGAATCTTGAACTAGAGATTATGTATATATAACTTATAACTTTTATAACTTTGTATTTATATATGTGAACTATCATCTAGAGATTGTTTATACAATTCATTAACTGAAAAATCTCAATCAAGATTATCTGTGTTCTATTAGACTTCTACTGTGATTTGTGCATTTTTCAGCCAGTTCATAAGTATAGTATAACTTTTTATTATGGCGTCTGAAAATAGATTTGGTGACTATACATCCAGATCATTTAGAGAAACGTCTACTAGCCTTTTTATTAGAGGGGGAGGGAATTAAGATTGATGATGATATTAACCCCAAAGACCTTTTTAGTAAACTAGATGATTTGCTATTGAGTGATACAAAAGAATGGAGGGACCTACTACTTTTGGATAATTATATATTGCATGACGTAGTACCTAGAGGCTTAAGGTTTTACAAACAACACATGTTTAAATTAGATGAAGTTGAGTTTATAACTGATTGGGAAAAAGAATTCCACACTTGTTCCATTACTTTAATTAATATCCTTATCAAATATAGAGAGTGTAGATTAAAAAACCTTGAAGAGGAGATTAATGAAGTAGTGGACAAAGTGCAAATATATAAGGATGATGAGAATTGGAAAAACCTTAATGTTAACATTCAAAGTAGGACGGCGAAATATGAGAGGGATTTGAAATCTAAAAAACAAAAAAAGATACGCCTAGATTTAGAGTTCTGCGTTAGGGTTAAAAAGCAGCGTTAAGGGGTCCTAACGCTGCTTTTTAACGCCCGCTGGTATTTAGAGTCAGGCAGGAAAGGGTTACCGCTCACTTTCTTTCCGCGACTCGAGGCTACCGCAAATCCCCTTACGTCAATTGCGTATCCTATCTTTTCTATGGGATTTGCCTAACGCTGGTATTACGAGTCTTGGAAGAAGTGAGCGGTACAGCCTCTACCGCCAAGACTCCTATCGCAAAAAAAAGTCAGTAGTTAAGAGTTTTATGGGCTAACGCCGGAACATAAAGCTCTTAACTACTGTGCTATAAAGTACACTAACACCCATAAACTACCTATGAACCCCTAAGCTGAGGCCCCCCCCACATCGCAAACCCTATAATAAAAAAATGTAACCCCTAATCTTCCGACCGGACATCGCCGCCACCTACATTATCCCTATGAACCCCTAATCTGCTGCCCCTAATTTCGCCGACACCTATATTATATTTATTACCCCCTAATCTGCCCCCCCCCCCCAACGTCGCCGCCACCTACCTACACTTATTAATCCATAATCTGCCGACCGGACATCGCCGACACTATAATAAATGTATTAACCCCTAAACCGCCGCACTCCCGTCTCGCAAACACTATAATACATTTTATTAACCCCTAATCTGCCCTCCCTAACATCGCCGCCACCTACCTACAATTATTAACCCCTAATCTCCCGCCCCCAACGTCGCCGCTACTATAATAAAGTTATTAACCCCTAAACCTAAGTCTAACCCTAACCTTAACACCCCCTAAGTTAAATATAATTTAAATTAAACAAACTAAATTTACTATCATTAAATCAATTATTCCTATTTAAAACTAAATACTTACCTATAAAATAAACCCTAATATAGCTACAATATAACTAATAGTTACATTGTAGCTATTTTAGGATTTATATTTATTTTACAGGCAACTTTGTATTTATTTTAACTAGGTACAATATCTATTAAATAGTTAATAACTATTTAATAGCTACCTAGTTAAAATAATTACAAAATTACCTGTAAAATAAATCCTAACCTAAGTTACAAATACACCTAACACTACACTATCAATAAATTAATTAAATAAATGACCTACAATTATCTAAACTAAAATACAATTAAATAAACTAAACTATAATACAAAAAAAACAAACACTAAATTCCAGAAAATAAAAAAAATTACAAGAAGTTTAAACTAATTACACCTAATCTAAGCCCCCTAATAAAAAAAAAAAAAAAAAACCCAAATAATAAAATGCCCTACCCTATCCTAAATTACAAAGTAATCAGCTCTTTTACCAGCCCTTAAAAGGGCTTTTTGCGGGACATTGCCCCAAAGTAATCAGCTCTTTTACCTGTAAATAAAAATACAATACCCCCCCCCCAACATTACAACCCACCACCCACATACCCCTACTCTAAAACCCACCCAAACCCCCATTACAAAAACCTAACACTAACCCCCTGAAGATCTCCCTACCTTGAGTCGTCTTCACCCAGCCGAGCCGAATTCTTCATCCAAGCGGGGCAGAAGAGGTCCTTCATCCGGTTGAAGTCTTCATCCAAGCGGAGCAGAAGAGGTCTTCCATCCGATTGAAGTCTTCATCCAAGTGGAATCTTCTATCTTCATCCATCCGGAGCGGAGCGGCAGCATCCTGAAGACCTCAGACGCGGAACATCCATCCTGGCCGACGACTTCCCGACGAATGACGGTTCCTTTAAATTACGTCATCCAAGGTAGGAAAAATCTGATTGGCTGCCACTGTTAACTATTTAATAGATATTGTACCTAGTTAAAATAAATACAAAGTTACCTGTAAAATATAAATCCTAAAATAGCTACAATGTAACTATTAGTTATATTGTAGCTATATTAGGGTTTATTTTATAGGTAAGTATTTAGTTTTAAATAGGAATAATTGATTTAATGATAGTAAATTTAGTTTGTTTAATTTAAATTATATTTAACTTAGGGGGTGTTAAGGTTAGGGTTAGACTTAGGTTTAGGGGTTAATAACTTTATTATAGTAGCGGCGACGTTGGGGGCGGGAGATTAGGGGTAACTAGGTAGCTATTAAATAGTTATTAACTATTTAATAGCTATTGTACCTAGTTAAAATAAATACAAAGTTGCCTGTAAAATAAATATAAATCCTAAAATAGCTACAATGCAACTATTAGTTATATTGTAGCTATATTAGGGTTTATTTTATAGGTAAGTATTTAGTTTTAAATAGGAATAATTGATTTAATTATAGTAAATTTAGTTCATTTTATTTAAATTATATTTAACTTAGGGGAGTGTTAGGGTTAGACTTAGGTTTAGGGGTTAATAACTTTATTATAGTAGCGGCGACGTTGGGGCGGGAGATTAGGGGTTAATAATTGTAGGTAAGTGGCGGCGATGTTAGGGAGGACAGATTAGGGGTTAATAAAATTTATTATAGTGTTTGCGAGGTGGGAGTGCGGCAGTTTAGGGGTTAATACATTTATTATAGTGGCAGCGATGTCCGGTCGGCAGATTAGGGGTTAATAAGTGTAGGTAGGTGGTGGCGATGTTGGGGGGGGCAGATTAGGGGTTAATAAATATAATATAGGTGTCAGCGATGTTAGGGACAGCAGATTAGGGGTTCATAGCTATAATGTAGGTTGCGGCGGTGTCCGGCAGCAGCAGATTAGGGGTTAATAATATAATGTAGGTGTCAGCGATAGCGGGGGCAGCAGATTAGGGGTTAATAAGTGTAAGGTTAGGGGTGTTTAGACTCGGGTTTCATGTTAGGGTGTTAGGTGTAGACTTAGAAAGTGTTTCCCCATAGGAAACAATGGGGCTGTGTTAGGAGCTGAACGCCAGCTCAGCCCCATTGTTTCCTATGGGGATATCGTGCACGAGCACGTTTTTCCAGCTTACCGATACCGTAAGCAACACTGGTATTGAGAGTAGAAGGGGAGCTAAATTATGCTCAACGCTCACTTTTCTGAGGCTAACGCAGCCATTCAGACAACTCGTAATACCAGCGTTGTCTTAAGGGTGCGCTGGAAAAAAAAAGGCTTGTTAGCACCGCAGGTCTTTACCGACAAAACTCTAAATCTAGCGGTTAGTTAGGGATATAACAGATTCAAAAATAATGAAATACATTCGTATCACAAGAAAACTGTGGTAGGAGAGGTGCCCCACCCAGTTGAAAATAAATTAGAGAAAGTACAATTTAATTCAAATCAGAATGTAACCTCTAGACAGAACCAGAACCATTATAATGGGTCAAATACTGTACAGAATAAACAGAGATCATCAAGTAATAATTGGAAAGGATCTTATAGGAGCAAGAATAACTATAATAAATCTCATGGTAAGGTGGATAATGGTAAATACTTTAGAAATTATAATGATAATAGAGATTACACAGGGAATGGTACTCCAAGAAGGGGTTCTACCACAAAACAGGGTAATAATTATTACCATACTAGTAATAGGTTTGAAGTATTACATTTAACCAATATCCCTGATAGACCGAGAGAGCAAGTATGGAATAGATTAGGGGCTAAACCCAAACCAAATCAGGATTATTATTTTTTTTTTTTACATTTTCTTTTGTTATTGAGGTTATGCAAATGAAATAACAAAGAACTTTCAAATACACAAAAGGCATGTCAGTAGTACAATAATCATCAACTTTTGCATAAATAACATAACACATTGTATAAAATGAAACCTCAAAAATATTTTTATAGAGGTATAGATTGTGGCCAAACACTGAACACACAAGGCCAGTAATGATTAATATTTAAAAAAAACTTCTGGGGGTGTTCATATTGGTGTAAGAAGCTCTATGTGGAATGTGTGAGCCAGATATTGGTGAATGATAGTACTTAAGTATGCGTGCGAGTGTCTGGTATTTAGCAGAGAAAGCATGTAATTACGCTGTCAGACACCCTTAGAAGGAAGGACCCAGAACACGAGTGAGGAAAGAGAAGAGAGAAAGAAAAGAGAAAAAAACTTCTAGATAATCTTACTTCTAGATAATCCATGATTTTGGTCAAGTCACGCCAGTTGGGGATAGTGGTTTCTTTCCACTTACGAGCAATTATAAGCTTGATAGCCATCAGTAGATAAATGCTAAGGAGACCCACAGGGGAAAGAGGGAGCCCCACTCCCAGGTGGAACAGTGCTTTCTGTGGAGCCAACCAAAGGCTCTGGTCCACTAGAGAACATCTATGTGAGAGCATGGCCCACAAGGGTTGCAAAACGGGACATTCCCACCATATGATCGCCGACGATCCTACTTGCCCGCAACCTCTCCAGCAAAGTGGGGAGTTCGCAGAGGATGTCGGCCGCTGGGAAGCTCCGGCGGTCCTCTCTGTGTGCTCGATTGGCAGGTAGTCAGAGCCGCCCCTTCCTGATGATGTCACTACTAGGCTTTTTATTCCAGGCTTCCTGTTTCTTCAGTGCCCGTTTGTTTGTTCCTCTTTATGGCTCCTGTGAGGACTTCGCTGTGGAAACTCTCTACCTGCTGATTTTCTGTTGCCAAACTCTGCAAAGACTGACTATGCTGGGTTAACCCTCAAACTTCCTGATAACTTGTTGCCAAACACTGCAAGTATGGTTTATTCTGTGAATCTCTCAAACTGCATGTTAACCTGTTGCCAAACTCTGCAAGTACTGTTTATTCAGTGTAACCTTCAAACTGCTTGATATCCTGTTGCCAAACACTGCAAGTACTATTTATTCTGTGAAACTCTCAAACTGCATGTTTACCTGTTGCCAACCTCTGCAAGTACTGTTTATTCAGTGTAAACCTTCAAACTGCTTGATATCCTGTTGCCAAACACTGCAAGTACTGTTTATTCTGTGAAACTCTCAAACTGCATGTTAACCTGTTGCCAAACTCTGCAAGTACTGTTTATTCAGTGTAAACCTTCAAACTGCTTGATATCCTGTTGCCAAACTCTGCAAGTACTGTTTATTCAGTGTAAACTCTCAAACTGCATGATAACCTGTTGCCAATCTCTGCAAATACTGATTAATCTGTGTTAACCTTCAAACTACCTGATATCCTGTTGTCTAACTCTGCAAGTACTGACTATTCAGTATTAACCCTCAAACTGCCTGATAACCTGTTGCCAAACTCTGCAAGGACTGACTACACAGTGTTAACCCTCAAACTACCTGATAAGTTACCTACTCCTGCATTATTAACTGTTTCTCGTTTTACCCTTCCTCTGTCTGAGTATAAGTGGACTATCCCTGCTCTCCTGATTCCGTGGAAGACATTTCCTGAAACCAGTTCCTTACTCAGAAGTCTATTTGGCTGATATCTTGAATTACTTTGGACTCAGGCTAACTCTGCTCCATATCGTGAGAACATTGTTTTTTAGAGGTTGCCGTGGGGTCACGTCCTGGATTAAATTCAGAGTGCAAGGGTGTTGTTTAAGTTCGCCCTAGCATTTGGGTCTTCTTCTGGACATTTCCTAACCTGACAGTCGCAATGGGGTCATGTGCCACTTGATGCATATCTTGAGATATAGTTCTAGTAACGTGACGCAATGGAGAGTCCGTTTAGTCACAATCATGGCTTTGGACCACTCTTCCTTGGAAGTCTGAAATTGTAGATCCCTTTCCCAAATGATAATGTAGGTAGATTTAAAGTAGATGGGAGGATTGAGGATATCCTGGTAAGATATAGATAATGCTTTAGGAATCTTTTTTGCTGTGCACCATCTCAATTCCCACCTCGTCGAAGCTCGTAAAGGTAGAGCTGTGAATCCCCACAAATGTAACAAGCTTTTCAGCCTCCAAAATTCAAACTGTAATAATTGTGAGGGCTGAAATGTGGAGCGGAAGGTTGCCAGGCTCATCAGTTGCTTGTCAGGGAAGAGGTCCTGTATACTAAAAACTCCATGGGAATGCCATATTGAGGGGTGCGAGTCCTGGAGAGCAGAGAGTTGGCCCGAAAGCGTGTGAATTGGAGATGGATGGGGGGCTATTTGGGGAAGTGATCTAATTTAATCCCAGAATTTTAAGGCTGACAGAACAATAAAATTTTGAATGTTAAAAGCGGCTCTGGTATGTTTAGGGATCCAAAGCAGGTACGATAATGTAAGTGGACGAGGCAAGGTAGCTTGTTCAAGACTCCACCACTTGCAATCAGAAGATTCAGAGTTCCATGGAAGAATATAAGCCAACCTAGAGGCTTTGTGATAATATGCCAAATTAGGGGCGCCAGCACCCCCATTTAACATTGGTTGCTGTAAAATTCTAGTTGCCACTCTCGGGTGTTTGTTCCTCCAGATAAATTTGTTACAGAGAAGTTGAAATTTCCCTATAAGGGATTTGGGAATAGGGATCGGCAAAGTCCGAAACAGATAAGTGAGCTTGGGTAAAAGGGACATCTTAAAGGCTGCCACTCTACCTAACCATGAGATTCTAGGAATATCCCAGCGATTCACAGCCTTTTGAAAATGATGGAGAAGGGGATAAAAATTAGATTCGACAATAGTCAAAATATCAGAGGAGAGGAAAACTCCTAAATGTTTAAGGCGCTGTCTCGACCAGTTGAAGTTGTATCTCTTTTTAAGAGTATGGTATGCATAGGCATCCGTCTTATTCATATTAAGTTTGTAGTAGCTAACTATTCCGAAGTGCTGAAGGAGGTCAAATAGAACTGGAAGAGAATGGGTAGGATCACTTAAAAGTATAGTGAGATCATCAGCAAATAGAGCAACTTTTTGTGTGGACCCAGCTATGTTTACCCCTTTAATATCATCATTGGAACGAAGTGCCGTGGATAATGGAAGCTATGATTTTTTAGAGAGAGACTATGTCAGTCCAAATGTGAGATTAGAGAATCACATACAAACAGAGGTGTTTTGGGAAACCAGAAGGCCCTCCAAAAGAGCACTCGAAATAGACGTAGAGTACAGTCTATCAAACAGAAAGAGACTGAACTAGTATGCCTTGAGAAGGAAATAATAAATCTTTCTGATGTTGAATTAAGTAAAGATGATATTAGACTTCTAGGAAAGGGGCTTAATTTTGCACCTAAATCTAAACCAAATAAATTTGAAGTCTATATGGATATACAGAAATATATACGCAAGTTAACCTTGAAACGATATTTCCTGAAAGATCAGGCGAGTAGAGACCAAATTAATAAGACATATCTTGAAAATACTGATTTGGAAACTTTAAAGATATTAAGAAATCTTGAACAAAACCCATATTATGAGTATTATTCTAAAAGTATAGATTCAGCACAAGAAGTTGATATTGATGATTTAGATCTTTCAGGCCTATCAGAGTATGAGGAAGCTAGACCCATTCGCCCTACAAGTTTAAAAGGGAAATCACTGTTTTACCCAGTAAATATGCAGGGGGATCAGTTACCAGTTTTTAACAAACTAGTCTGTGAAGAACTTAATATAGAACTTTCTAAATGTAAAGTCAATAAGTTTAATGATAATCTAAACTGGAGGGAGAGAAAGGCCCTAGAGATGTTAAAAACTAATAGGAATATTGTTATAAGATCAGCCGACAAAGGAGGAGGATTGGTGATCCAAAATAGGAGTGATTATGTGGCTGAAGCCCATAAACTTTTAGGAGATACATTGGTTTATAAGAAATTAGATAAGGAACCCACTACTGAATTTCAGAAAGAATTGAATATTACGATTATGAAAGCTAAAGAACATGAGGTTCTATCACGTGATGAGGTTAATTTCATTATACAAAATACTCCAAAAGTACCCACCTTCTATCACCTACCTAAGGTGCACAAATATTTGGAAAATCCCCCTGGGAGACCTATTATTTTGGGGATTGGCTCTATATGTCATAGCCTATCCAAATATGTTGATTATTTTCTTCAACCCTTAGTTAGAAACACAAACGCATTTCTTAAAGATACAACTGAAGCTATCAATATGTTTGAGGGGATTCAATGGGAGGATGATTATTGGTGGGCTACATATGATGTTTTCTCTCTATATACCAATATTAAACATGAGAAAGTTATTAAAGCGATAAAACAGGCCTTTATATACTATGATATTCCAGATATTAATTTACAGTTTATTCTAGATTCAATTATGTTTATTCTTTCTCATAATTATTTTGAGTTTGAAGATCAATTTTATTTACAGCTTAAAGGAACGGCAATGGGGACAACATTTGCACCCTCATATGCTAATATTTTTATGGATAATTTTGAGGAAGAATTTATTTGGAACAATAATCCTTTTAGTAATAACATCGTCAAATATTTTAGATATATTGATGATGTTATAATTCTATGGAAAGGTTCCGCATTATCTCTATCACAGTTCTCTGAATATATCAATACAGGTAGCCCTCAGTTTACGCCGGTGTTAGGTTCCAGGAGGAATGGTTGTAAATCGAAACCGTTGTAAATTAAAACCCAGTTTATAATGTAAGTCAATGGGAAGTGAGGGAGTTAGGTTCCAGGCCCCTCTCAAAATTGTCATAAGTAACACCTAATACATTATTTTTAAAGCTTTGAAATGAAGACTTTAAATGCTAAACAGCATTATAAACCTAATAATATAGATTGTATCATCATCCAACTAAGTTTAATTAATAAAAACATTTGCTAACAGCACCTAATTAAAACATTTGCTAACAGCACCTAATTAAATAATAACACAACAGACTACATCATCATCAAACTAAGTTTAATGAACAAAAACTTTATTTTTACTTGCATTTATCTGCAAACAGTTTTCTGCATTAGCATGTTAGATAATATTGGGTCTGCACCTATTCTATGCATTTCAATCTGCAGTGATTAATAGGCAGTTAGGCACCCTCACCTCAAGCAGCTGGGCAAAAAAGATAATAGGGAAGTGCCTGCTAAATCTTGTTGCTCAATAGCTAATGTCTGCTCCGTGTATACAGATCAATTTAAGGCTGTTAAGTTGCATAACTTTGCTGCAAAACAAGCAGACAGCTCCACCTACTGGCTATTTTAATTAGTGCACTGCTTTCCAAAGCTTTTCAATAGCAGTCAAATGACTGAAAAAAAGGTTGTTATTCTGAAACGGCGCAAGTTGAACCGGCGTAAACCGAGGGCCACCTGTATAAACAATTATTATCTGGAATTTAGTGGCACCAGCTCTCAAGAGAGCATTGTATTCCTGGATATAAGCCTTATGAAGACTCCAGTAGATAAGGTTATAGTGAAAAAACAAAATTTATGCTTACCTGATAAATTTCTTTATTTTGCGATGTACCGAGTCCACGGTTTCATCCTTACTTGTGGGATATTATCCTTCCTAACAGGAAGTGGCAAAGAGAGCACCACAGCAGAGCTGTCTATATAGCTCCCCCCTTAACTCCTACCCCCAGTCATTCGATCGAAGGTCAAAGAAGAAAAAGGAGAAACTATAAGGTGCAGAGGTGACTGAAGTTTTCAATAAAAAAACATAATTTATGCTTACCTGATAAATTTATTTCTCTTGTAGTGTATCCAGTCCACGGATCATCCATTACTTGTGGGATATATTCCCTTCCCAACAGGAAGTTGCAAGAGGATCACTCACAGCAGAGCTGCTATATAGCTCCTCCCCTCACATGTCATATCCAGTCATTCGACCGAAACAAGACAAGAATGGAGAAACCATAGGGTGCATTGGTGACTGTAGTTTAATTAAAAATTTAGACCTGCCATAAAAAGACAGGGCGGGCCGTGGACTGGATACACTACAAGAGAAATAAATTTATCAGGTAAGCATAAATTATGTTTTCTCTTGTTAAGTGTATCCAGTCCACGGATCATCCATTACTTGTGGGATACCAATACCAAAGCTTAAGTACACGGATGATGGGAGGGACAAGGCAGGAACTTAAACAGAAGGAACCACTGCCTGTAGAACCTTTCTCCCAAAAACAGCCTCCGAAGAAGCAAAAGTGTCAAATTTGTAAAATTTTTAAAAAGTGTGAAGCGAAGACCAAGTCGCAGCCTTGCAAATCTGTTCAACAGAGGCCTCATTCTTAAAGGCCCAGGTGGAAGCCACAGCTCTAGTAGAATGAGCTGTAATCCTTTCAGGGGGCTGCTGTCCAGCAGTCTCATAGGCTAAGCGTATTATGCTTCGAAGCCAAAAGGAGAGAGAGGTTGCCGAAGCTTTTTGACCTCTCCTCTGTCCAGAATAAACGACAAACAGGTCAGATGTTTGACGAAAATCTTTAGTTGCCTGCAAGTAGAACTTCAAGGCACGGACTACGTCCAGATTATGCAAAAGATCTCTTGATTGATATTCCTGTTAGAAACCACCTTAGGTAAAAACCCAGGTTTAGTACGCAGAACTACCTTGTCTGAATGGAAAATCAGATAAGGAGAATCACAATGTAAGGCAGATAACTCCGAGACTCTTCGAGCTGAGGAAATAGCCATCAAAAACAGAACTTTTCAAGATAAAAGTTTAATATCAATGGAATGAAGGGGTTCAAACGGAACTCCTTGAAGAACCTTAAGAACCAAGTTTAAGCTCCACGGAGGAGCAACAGTTTTAAACACAGGCTTAATCCTAGCCAAAGCCTGACAAAAAGCCTGGACGTCTGGAACTTCTGCCAGACGCTTGTGCAAAAGAATAGACAGAGCAGAGATCTGTCCTTTCAACGAACTAGCTGATAAGCCTTTTTCCAAACCCTCTTGGAAAAAGGACAATATCCTAGGAATCCTAACCTTACTCCATGAGTAACCTTTGGATTCGCAACAATACAGGTATTTACGCCATATCTTATGGTAGATTTTCCTGGTAACAGGCTTTCGTGCCTGTATTAAGGTATCAATAACTAACTCAGAGAAGCCACGCTTTGATAGGATCAAGCGTTCAATCTCCATGCAGTCAGTCTCAGAGAAATTAGATTTGGATGATTGAAAGGACCTTGTATTAGAAGGTCTTGTCTCAGGGGTAGAGTCCATGGTGGACAGGACATGTCCACTAGGTCTGCATACCAGGTCCTGCGTGGCCACGCAGGCGCTATCAGAATCACCAATGCTCTCTCCTGTTTGACCTTGGCAATCAGTCGAGGCAGCAGAGGAAACAGTGGAAACACATAAGTCATGTTGAAGAACCAAGGAGCTGCTAGAGCATCTATCAGCGTCACTCCCGGGTCCCTGGACCTGGATCCGTAACGAGGAAGTTTGGCGTTCTGGCGAGATGCCATGAGATCCAACTCTGGTTTGCCCCAACGATGGACCAGTTGAGCAAACACCTCCGGATGGAGTTCCCACTCCCCCGGATGAAAAGTCTGACGACTTAGAAAATCCGCCTCCCAGTTCTCCACGCCTGGGATGTGGATCGCTGACAAGTGGCAAGAGTGAGACTCTGCCCAGCGAATTATCTTGGAGACTTCTAACATCGCTAGGGAGCTCCTGGTTCCCCCTTGATGGTTGATGTAAGCCACAGTCGTGATGTTGTCCGACTGAAATCTGATGAACCTCAGTGTTGCTAACTGAGGCCAAGCTAGAAGAACATTGAATATTGCTCTTAACTCCAGAATATTTATTGGGAGGAGTTTCTCCTCCTGAGTCCACGATCCCTGAGCCTTCAGGGAATTCCAGACTGCGCCCCAGCCTAGAAGGCTTGCATCTGTTGTTACAATCGTCCAATCTGGCCTGCGAAAGGTCATACCCTTGGACAGATGGACCCAAGATAGCCACCAGAGAAGAGAATCTCTGGTCTCTTGATCCAGATTTAGTCGGGGGGACAAATCTGAGTAATACCCATTCCACTGACCTAGCATGCACAATTGCAGCGGTCTGAGATGCAGGCGCGCAAATGGCACTATGTCCATTGCCGCTACCATTAAGCCGATTACTTCCATGCACTGAGCCACTGACGGGCGTGGAACGGAGTGAAGGACACGGCAAGCATTTAAAAGTTTTGATAACCTGGCCTCCGTCAGGTAAATTTTCATTTCTACAGAATCTATCAGAGTCCCTAGGAAGGAGACTCTTGTGAGTGGTGATAGAGAACTCTTTTCCACGTTCACCTTCCACCCATGCGACCTCAGAAATGCCAGAACTATCTCTGTATGAGACTTGGAAATTTGAAAGCTTGACGCCTGTATCAGGATGTCGTCTAGATACGGAGCCACCGCTATGCCTCGCGGTCTTAGAACCGCGAGAAGTGAGCCCAGAACCTTTGTAAAGATTCTCTGGGCCGTAGCCAACCCGAAGGGGAGAGCTACAAATTGGTAATGCCTGTCTAGAAAGGCAAATCTAAGGAACCGATGATGATCTTTGTGAATCGGTATGTGAAGGTAGGCATCCTTTAAGTCCACTGTGGTCATGTACTGACCCTCTTGGATCATGGGCAGGATGGTCCGAATAGTTTCCATTTTGAATGATGGAACTCTTAGGAATTTGATTAAGATCTTTAGGTCTAAAATTGGTCTGAAGGTACCCTCTTTCTTGGGAACCACGAACAGATTTGAATAAAATCCCTGTCCTTGTTCCGTCCGCGGAACTGGGTGGATCACCCCCATTACTAGGAGGTCTTGTACACAGCGTAGGAATGCCTCTTTCTTTATCTGGTTTTCTGATAACCTTGAAAGATGAAATCTCCCTTGAGGAGGAGAAGCCTTGAAGTCCAGAAGATATCCCTGAGATATGATTTCCAACGCCCAGGGATCCTGGACATCTCTTGCCCACGCCTGGGCGAAGAGAGAAAGTCTGCCCCCCACTAGATCCGTTTCCGGATAGGGGGCCGTTCCTTCATGCTGTCTTGGGGGCAGCAGCAGGTTTTCTGGCCTGCTTGCCCTTGTTCCAGGACTGGTTAGGTTTCCAGGCCTGTCTGAAATGAGCAACAGTTCTTTCCTGTTTTGGAGCGGAGGAAGTTGATGCTGCTCCTGCCTTGAAATTTCGAAAGGCACGAAAATTAGACTGTTTGGCCTTTGATTTGGCCCTGTCAGCAATAATTTCCTTCAAGCCGGGCCCGAATAAGGTCTGCCCCTTGAAAGGAATATTAAGTAATTTAGATTTGTAAGTCACGTCAGCTGACCAGGATTTAAGCCATAGCGCCCTCCGCGCCTGGATGGCGAATCCGGAGTTCTTAGCCGTTAGTTTAGTTAAATGTACAATGGCATCAGAAACAAATGAGTTAGCTAGCTTAAGTGATTTAAGCTTGTCCATAATTTCATCCAATGGAGCTGTGTGAATGGCCTCTTCCAGAGACTCAAACCAGAATGCCGCAGCAGCAGTGACAGGTGCAATGCATGCAAGGGGCTGCAGGATAAAACCTTGTTGAACAAACATTTTCTTAAGGTAACCTTCCAATTTTTTATCCATTGGATCCGAAAAAGCACAACTATCCTCAACCGGGATAGTGGTACGCTTTGCTAAAGTAGAAACTGCTCCCTCCACCTTAGGGACCGTCTGCCATAAGTCCCGTGTAGTGGCGTCTATTGGAAACATTTTTCTAAATATAGGAGGTGGGGAAAAGGGCACACCGGGTCTATCCCGCTCCTTGCTAATAATTTCTGTAAGCCGTTTAGGTATAGGGAAAACATCAGTACACACCAGTAACGCATAGTATCTATCCAGCCTACACAATTTCTCTGGAATTGCAACTGTGTTAGAGTCGTTCAGAGCAGCTAAAACCTCCCCAAGCAATACACGGAGGTTCTCAAGCTTAAATTTAAAAATTAGAGATCTCTGAATCAGGTTTCCCCGGATCAGATCCGTCACCCACAGAATGAAGCTCTCCGTCCTCATGTTCTGCAAACTGTGACGCAGTATCAGACATGGCTCTTACAGCACCAGCGCGCTCTGCATCTCTCCTAATCCCAGAGCTATCGCGCTTGCCTCTCAATTCTGGCAATCTAGATAATACTTCTGACAGGGTATTATTCATGATTGTAGCCATGTCCTGTAAAGTAATTGCTATGGGCGTCTCTGATGTACTTGGCGCCATAATAGCATGCGCCCCCTGAGCGGGAGGCGAAGGTACTGACACGTGAGGAGAGTTAGTCGGCATAACTTCCCCCTCGTCGTCTGGTGATAATTCTTTTATAGATAAAGACTGACCTTTATTATTTAAAGTGAAATCAATACATTTAGTAAACATATTCCTATGGGGCTCCACACTGGCTTTCAAACATAATGAACAAGTAGATTCATCTATGTCAGACATGTTTAAACAGACTAGCAATAAGACTGGCAAGCTTGAAAAACACTTCACAATAAGTTTACAAGCAATATAAAAAACGCTACTGCGCCTTTAAGAAGCACAAAACCTGTCTCAAGTTGAAATAACAATGAACCAAAGCAGTTATACCAACCAAATTTTCACAGTAAATGTATTAAGTTAGCAAAGCATTGCACCCACTTGCAAATGGATGATTAACCCCTTAATACCCAAAAC
Organism: Bombina bombina; assembly: GCF_027579735.1. Lineage (NCBI taxonomy): Eukaryota > Metazoa > Chordata > Amphibia > Anura > Bombinatoridae > Bombina > Bombina bombina. The sequence continues at coordinate 979,406,127 of NC_069504.1, forward strand.
GGATAAACAATAGAAAAAAACGTTTTTTAAACACAGTCAAACACACTGTCACAGCTCTGCTGTGACTGATTACCTCCCTCAATATGACTTTTGAAGCCTTTTGAGCCCTCTATAGAAGTCCTGGATCATGCAGGAAGAAGCAGGAAGTCTGAGTCTGAATTTTTACTGCGCAAAAAAGCGCTAAAATAGGCCCCTCCCACTCATATTACAACAGTGGGAAGCCTCAGTTAACTGTTTCTATGCAGAAATTAAGCCAGCCATGTGGTAAAATTATGCCCCAATAAGTTTTATCACCAAATGTACGTTAAAAAACGATTAAACATGCCAGCAAAAGTTTTAAAACACATTTTTTAAAGAGTATATATCTCTATTAATAAGCCTGATACCAGTCGCTTTCACTGCATTTAAGGCTTTACTTACATTACTTCGGTATCAGCAGCATTTTCTTAGTCAATTCCATTCCTTAGAAAAATATTTTACTGCACATACCTTAGTTGCAGGAAAACCTGCACGCCATATATTTCTATTAATAAGCCTGATACCAGTCGCTTTCACTGCATTTAAGGCTTTACTTACATTACTTCGGTATCAGCAGCATTTTCTTAGTCAATTCCATTCCTTAGAAAAATATTTTACTGCACATACCTTAGTTGCAGGAAAACCTGCACGCCATTCCCTTTCTGAAGTTACCTCACTCCTCAGAATGTGTGAGAACAGCAAGTAGATCTTAGTTACTTCTGCTAAGATCATAGAAAACGCCGGCAGATTCTTCTTCCAAATACTGCCTGAGAAAAAACAGCACACTCCGGTGCCATTTAAAAATAACAAACTTTTGATTGAAGAAATAAACTAAGTATAAAACACCACAGTCCTCTCACGACCTCCATCTATGTTGAGGGTTGCAAGAGAATGACTGGATATGACATGTGAGGGGAGGAGCTATATAGCAGCTCTGCTGTGGGTGATCCTCTTGCAACTTCCTGTTGGGAAGGGAATATATCCCACAAGTAATGGATGATCCGTGGACTGGATACACTTAACAAGAGAAATACTATCTGTCTTGAATAGACAGGGCGGACCGTGGACTCGGTACATCGCAAAAGAAAGAAATTTATCAGGTACGCATAAATTTTGTTTTCTTTTGCAAGATGTTCCGAGTCCACGGATTCATCCTTACTTGTGGGATACCAATACCAAAACTTTAGGACACGGATGAAGGGAGGGACAAGACAGGAGCCTAAACGGAAGGCACCACTGCTTGCAAAACCTTTCTCCCAAAAATAGCCTCCGAAGAAGCAAAAGTATCAAATTTGTAAAATTTGGAAAAGGTATGAAGCGAAGACCAAGTCGCAGCCTTACAAATCTGTTCAAAAGAAGCATAATTTTTAAAAGCCCATGTAGAAGCCACCGCTCTAGTAGAGTGAGCAGTAATTCTTTCAGGAGGCTGCTGTCCAGCAGTCTCATAAGCCAAACGGATGATGCTTTTCAGCAAAAAGGAAAGAGAGGTAGCCGTAGCCTTTTGACCCCTACGTTTTCCAGAATAGACAACAAAGAAGATGTTTGACGAAAATCTTTGGTTGCCTGCAAATAGAACTTCAAAGCATGAACCACGTCCAAGTTGTACAACAGATGGTCCTTCTTAGAAGAAGGATTAGGACACAAAGAAGGAACAACAATCTCCTGATTGATATTCCTGCTATTAACAACCTTAGGGAGGAACCCAGGTTTGGTACGCAAAACCACCTTATCAGCATGGAAAACAAGATAAGGCAAGTCAGATTGTAATGCAGATAGTTCAGAAACTCTTCGAGCTGAAGAGATAGCAACTAGAAACAGAACTTTCCAAGATAGAAGCTTAATTAATTCTATGGAATGCATGGGTTCAAACGGAACCCCCTGAAGAACTATAAGAACTAAATTTAGACTATATGGCGGAGCAACAGGTTTAAACACAGGCTTGATTCTAACTAAAGCCTGACAAAAAGCCCGAACGTCTGGGACATCTGCCAGACGCTTCTGCAATATAATAGACAAAGCAGATATCTGTCATTTTAAGGAACTAGCTGACAATCCTTTCTCCAATCCTTCTTGAAGAAAGGACAAAATCCTAGGAATCCTGATCTTACTCCATGAGTAGCCTTTGGATTCGCACCAAAAAAGATATTTACGCCATATCTTATGATAGATTTTCCTGGTGACAGGCTTTCGAGCCTGAATCAAGGTACCTATGACTGACTCAGAGAAACCCCGCTTTGATAAAATCAAGCGTTCAATCTCCAAGCAGTCAGTTGCAGAGAAATTAGATTTGGATGCTTGAACGGACCTTGAATCAGAAGGTCCTGTCTTAGTGGCAGAGTCCATGGTGGCAGAGATGACATGTCCACCAGGTCTGCATACCAAGTCCTGCGTGGCCACGCAGGTGCTATCAAAATCACTGAAGCTCTCTCCTGTTTGATTCTGGCAATCAGACGTGGAAGGAGAGGGAAAGGTGGAAATACATAAGCCAGGTTGAATGACCAGGGTACTGCTAGAGCATCTTTCAGTACTGCCTGAGGATCCCTTGACCTGGATCTGTAATGAGGAAGTTTGGCGTTCTGACAAGACGCCATCAGATCCAATTTTGGTGTGCACCATAGCTGAACAAGTTGAGCAAACACCTCCAGATGGAGCTCCCACTCCCCCGGATGAAAAGTCTGACGACTTAGAAAATCTGCCTCCCAGTTCTCTACCCCTGGGATATAGATCGCTGATAGATAGCAAGAGTGAGTCTCTGCCCATCGGATTATCCTGGAAACTTCTATCATTGCTAAGGAACTCCTTGTTCCCCCCTGATGATTGAGATAAGCTACAGTTGTGATGTTGTCCGACTGAAATCTGATGAATCCGGCTGAAGCCAGCTGAGGCCACGCCTGAAGAGCATTGAATATCGCTCTTAATTCCAGAATATTTATCGGTAGGAGGGCCTCCTCCTGAGTCCACAAACCCTGTGCTTTCAGGGAATTCCAGACTGCACCCCAGCCCAATAGGCTGGCGTCCGTCACTATGACCCACGCTGGCCTGCGGAAACACATTCCCTTGGACAGATGATCCTGTGACAACCACCAAAGAAGAGAGTCTCTGGTCTCTTGATCCAGATTTATCTGAGGAGATAAATTTGCATAATCCCCATTCCACTGATTGAGCATGCATAGTTGCAGTGGTCTGAGATGTAAGCGAGCATATGGAACTACGTCCATCGCTGCTACCATTAAACCGATTACCTCCATACACTGAGCCACTGACGGCCGAGGAATGGAATAAAGAGCTCGGCAGGTGGTCAAAATCTTTGATTTCCTGACCTCCGTCAGAAATATTTTCATGTCCACCGAGTCTATCAGAGTCCCTAGAAATGAAACTCTTGTGAGAGGGAAAAGAGAACTCTTTTTTTTTACGTTCACCTTCCACCCATGAGATCTTAGAAAGGCCAACACTAAGTCCATGTGAGACTTGGCTAGTTGGAAAGTCGTCGCTTGAATTAGGATGTCATCTAGGTAAGGCGCCACTGCTATGCCCCGCGGCCTTAGGACCGCCAGAAGGGACCCTAGCACCTTTGTGAAGACTCTTGGCGCCGTGGCCAACCCGAAAGGAAGAGCCACAAACTGGTAATGCTTGTCCAGAAAAGCAAACCTGAGGAACCGGTGATGATCTTTGTGGATAGGAATGTGTAGATACTCATCCTTTAAGTCCACGGTGGTCATATATTGACCCTCCTGGATCATTGGTACAATAGTCCGAATGGTCTCCATCTTGAAGGATGGAACTTTTAGGAATTGGTTTAGGATCTTGAGATCTAGAATTTGTCTGAAGGCTCCCTCATTTTTGGGAACCACAAACAGATTGGAGTAGAACCCTTGCCCCTGTTCTGCTTTTGGAACTAGGCAGATCACTCCCATGGTAAAAAGGTCTTCTACACAGCGTAAGAACGCCTCTCTTTTTGTCTGGTTTACAGACAATTGAGAAAGATGGAATCTCCCCCTTGGAGGAAAATCTTTGAAATCTAGAAGATACCCCTGGGTTACAATTTCTATGGCCCAGGAGTCCTGAACGTCTCTTGCCCAGGCCTGAGCAAAGAGAGAGAGTCTGCCCCCTACTAGATCTGGTCCCGGATCGGGGGCTACCCCTTCATGCTGTCTTAGTGGCAGCAGCAGGCTTCTTGGCCTGTTTACCCTTGTTCCAAGCCTGGTTAGGTCTCCAGACTGGCTTGGATTGAGCAAAGTTCCCCTCTTGCTTTGCAGCAGGGGAAGAGGAAGCGGGACCACCCTTGAAGTTTCGAAAGGAACGAAAATTATTTTGTTTGGTCCTCATCTTATTTGACTTATCCTGAGGGAGGGCATGACCCTTCCCTCCAGTGATGACTGAAATGATCTCCTTCAGTTCAAGCCCGAATAGGGTCTTACTTTTGAAAGGGATGGTCAAAAGCTTAGATTTTGAGGACACATCAGCCGACCAGGACTTAAGCCATAACGTTCTACGCGCTAAAATGGCAAAACCTGAATTCTTTGCCGCTAACTTAGCTAGATGAAAAGCGGCGTCTGTAATGAAAGAATTAGCTAGCTTAAGAGCCCTAATTCTGTCCAGAATATCATCTAGTTGGGTCTCCACCTGAAGAGCCTCTTCCAGAGCCTCAAACCAAAAAGGAAGCTGCAGTGGTTACAGGAACAATGCACGCTATAGGCTGGAGAAGAAAACCCTGATGAACAAAAATTTTCTTTAGGAGACCCTCTAATTTTTTATCCATAGGATCTTTGAAGCACAACTGTCCTCGATAGGTATAGTTGTACGCTTAGCCAGAGTAGAAATAGCTCCCTCCACCTTAGGGACCGTCTGCCATGAGTCCCGCATAGTGTCAGATATGGGAAATATCTTCTTAAAAACAGGAGGGGGAGCGAACGGAATACCTGGTCTATCCAACTCCTTAGTAACAATGTCCAAAATCCTCTTAGGGACCGGAAAAACATCAGTGTAAACAGGAACCTCTAAAAATTTGTCAATTTTACACAATTTCTCTGGAACTACAATAGGGTCACAATTATCCAGAGTCGCTAAAACCTCCCTGAGCAATAAACGGAGGTGTTCTAGCTTAAATTTAAATGCCGTCATATCTGAATCTGTCTGAGGGAACATCTTTCCTGAATCTGAAATCTCTCCCTCAGATAGCAAATCCCTCATCCCTACCTCTGAACATTGTGAGGGTATATCGGATACGGCTACTAAAGCGTCAGAAGGCTCAGCATTTGTTCTTAACCCAAAGCTACTGCGCTTCCCTTGCAACCCAGGCAGTTTAGATAAAACCTCTGTGAGGGTAGTATTCATAACTGAGGCCACATCTTGCAAGGTGAAAGAATTAGACGCACTAGAGGTACTTGGCGTCGCTTGTGCGGGCGTTACTGGTTGTGACACTTGGGGAGAACTAGATGGCAAAACCTGATTAACTTCTGTCTGAGAATCATCCAGTGCCAAACTCTTATAAGTCAAAATATACTGTTTGTAATTTATAGACATATCAGTACAAGTGGGACACATTCTGAGAGGGGGTTCCACAATGGCTTCTAAACAAATTGAACAATGAGTTTCCTCCATGTCAGACATGTTGAACTGGCTAGTAATGAGACAAGCAAGCTTGGAAAACACTTTATTAAATGAAAAAAACAATTTTCAAAAACGGTACTGTGCCTTTAAGAGAAAAAAAGGCATACACAAACTGCAAAACAGCTTAAAATTCACTCAAATTTTCCGAAATTTTTGTAGTAGACTCACTAAACTTTGGTAAGATTGCACCACAAGTATTGAAGCAATTAACCCCCAAATATGCAAACAGGATTGACAAAGTGTCAAAAACCGGTAAAAACCCCTGTCAGCACCTTGCCACAGCTCTGCTGTGGCTCCTACCTGCCCTTAGGGATCAATAATGTGGGAATAAAGCTTCGATTAGGCCCCAGAAGTTCACCAGGACCCTCCAGTATTGTAGCTTGCTGCTTGTCTATATAAAATAACTGCGCAACTGAGGCGCAAGATTAGGCCCTGCCCACCGCACTCGATGTTACTAGGGCCATCAGAACAAACTACCAAGCGTTTTTACAGCCATGTGGGTTATAAAACCCCAAAAAAAGCCAAGTGTATCCCTCAATACAGTTGTCCCATAAGAAATATAAACAGTACTCCCAGAACACACAAACGTTTGCCTTATATATTATTCAAACTGAGTGTCCATAAATTAAGCCCTTTATGCAAGCTAGTAAAGCCCCTTCTAAGACTAGGATTACTGCTTACCCTTACCCTCATGGGGATACTGTCAGCCTTACTGAGTTATCACAGTCTCTGCAGAAAAAATGACTGAACATTCCTCATTGCTGTATAGCAAGAAACCGTTCCTCACACTGAAGTTTTCCTGTACTCCTCAGCTTCTGTGGGAACAGCAGTGGACCTTAGTTACAAATGCTAAGATCATCATACTCTAGGCAGAAATCATCATCTATCTCCTGCCTGAGAGTAAATAGTACACACCGGTACCATTTAAAAATAACAAACTCTTGCTTGAAGATAAAATAAAAACTAACAGTTTATCACCTCTTTCACTTTACATTTCCTGCTTAGAGCCGGCAAAGAGAATGACTGAAGGGTGGAGTTAAGGGGGGAGCTATATAGACAGCTCTGCTGTGGTGCTCTCTTTGCCACTTCCTGTTAGGAAGGATAATATCCCACAAGTAAGGACGAAACCGTAGACTCTGTATATCTTGCAAAAGAAATTACAGGAAAACTGTTGATAGGAATAGTTTTGTTGATGCCAAGAGTGGCCACTTAAAAAATTGGAAATCAAATATTCCTGTAAGTCAGTATACTAGGATTAGGAGAAATTGTTCAAAATTATCTGATTTTGAAAGAGAGGCTGAAGAATTAGATAAAAAGTTTTTAGAAAAAGGATATGAGAATAAACTTCTTAAAGTAGCAAAACAAATAGCAATGGAGTTGGATAGAGGGAAACTTTTGAAGAACGAAAAGGTGTTAAGTAGTAATAAAACTTGGGATAACCAAGCACGCTTTATAACATATAATGAAGGAGCTTGAGTAATTAAGAAAATAATGAAAAAACATTGGGGCATACTGAAATCTGACCCTATTTTGGGAAATGTAGTAGGAGATAGACCACTAATCACTTTCAGAAAAAATAAAAAATTTAAAGAACCATCTAGCCCCAAGCAAATTGAAAAACAGAATTTATGCTTACCTGATAAATTACTTTCTCCAACGGTGTGTCCGGTCCACGGCGTCATCCTTACTTGTGGGATATTCTCTTCCCCAACAGGAAATGGCAAAGAGCCCAGCAAAGCTGGTCACATGATCCCTCCTAGGCTCCGCCTACCCCAGTCATTCGACCGACGTACAGGAGGAAATATGCATAGGAGAAACCATATGATACCGTGGTGACTGTAGTTAGAGAAAATAATTCATCAGACCTGATTAAAAAAACCAGGGCGGGCCGTGGACCGGACACACCGTTGGAGAAAGTAATTTATCAGGTAAGCATAAATTCTGTTTTCTCCAACATAGGTGTGTCCGGTCCACGGCGTCATCCTTACTTGTGGGAACCAATACCAAAGCTTTAGGACACGGATGAAGGGAGGGAGCAAATCAGGTCACCTAAATGGAAGGCACCACGGCTTGCAAAACCTTTCTCCCAAAAATAGCCTCTGAAGAAGCAAAAGTATCAAATTTGTAAAATTTGGCAAAAGTGTGCAGTGAAGACCAAGTCGCTGCCTTACATATCTGGTCAACAGAAGCCTCGTTCTTGAAGGCCCATGTGGAAGCCACAGCCCTAGTGGAATGAGCTGTGATTCTTTCAGGAGGCTGCCGTCCGGCAGTCTCATAAGCCAATCGGATAATGCTTTTAAGCCAAAAAGAAAGAGAGGTAGAAGTTGCCTTTTGACCTCTCCTTTTACCAGAATAAACAACAAAGAAGATGTTTGTCTGAAATCTTTAGTGGCCTCTAAATAGAATTTTAGAGCACGGACTACGTCCAAATTGTGTAACAAACGTTCCTTCTTTGAAACTGGATTCGGACACAAAGAAGGTACAACTATCTCCTGGTTAATATTCTTGTTGGAAACAACTTTCGGAAGAAAACCAGGCTTAGTACGCAAAACCACCTTATCTACGGAATGTAAGGGTTCAAACGGAACCCCTTGAAGAACTGAAAGAACTAGATTAAGACTCCAGGGAGGAGTCAAAGGTCTGTAAACAGGCTTGATTCTAACCAGAGCCTGAACAAACGCTTGAACGTCTGGCACAGCTGCCAGCCTTTTGTGAAGTAAAACAGATAACGCAGAGATCTGTCCCTTCAGAGAACTTGCAGATAATCCTTTCTCCAAACCTTCTTGTAGAAAGGATAGAATCTTAGGAATTTTTATCTTGTTCCATGGGAATCCTTTAGATTCACACCAACAGATATATTTTTTCCATATCTTATGGTAAATTTTTCTAGTTACAGGCTTTCTAGCCTGAATCAGAGTATCTATTACAGAATCTGAAAACCCACGCTTTGATAAAATCAAGCGTTCAATCTCCAAGCAGTCAGTTGGAGGGAAACCAGATTCGGATGTTCGAATGGACCTTGAACAAGAAGGTCCTGTCTCAAAGGTAGCTTCCACGGTGGAGCCGATGACATATTCACCAGGTCTGCATACCAAGTCCTGCGTGGCCACGCAGGAGCTATCAAGATCACCGAAGCCCTCTCCTGATTGATCCTGGCTACCAGCCTGGGAATGAGAGGAAACGGTGGGAATACATAAGCTAGGTTGAAGGTCCAAGGTGCTACTAGTGCATCTACTAGAATCGCCTTGGGATCCCTGGATCTGGACCCGTAACAAGGAACCTTGAAGTTCTGACGAGAGGCCATCAGATCCATGTCTGGAATGCCCCATAATCGAGTTATTTGGGCAAAGATTTCCGGATGGAGTTCCCACTCCCCCGGATGGAATGTCTGACGACTCAGAAAATCCGCTTCCCAATTTTCCACTCCTGGGATGTGGATTGCAGACAAGTGGCAGGAGTGATCCTCCGCCCATTGAATTATCTTGGTCACTTCCTCCATCGCCAGGGAACTCCTTGTTCCCCCCTGATGGTTGATATACGCAACTGTCGTCATGTTGTCTGATTGAAACCTTATGAATTTGGCCTTTGCTAGATGAGGCCAAGCTTTGAGAGCATTGAATATCGCTCTCAGTTCCAGAATGTTTATCGGGAGAAGAGATTCTTCCCGAGACCATAGACCCTGAGCTTTCAGGGGTTCCCAGACCGCGCCCCAGCCCACCAGACTGGCGTCGGTCATGACAATGACCCACTCTGGTCTGCGGAAGCTCATTCCCTGTGACAGGTTGTCCAGGATCAGCCACCAACGGAGTGAATCTCTGGTCCTTTGATCTACTTGAATCGTCGGAGACAAGTCTGTATAATCCCCATTCCACTGTCTGAGCATGCAGTTGTAATGGTCTTAGATGAATTTGTGCAAAAGGAACTATGTCCATTGCTGCAACCATCAATCCTATTACTTCCATGCACTGCGCTATGGAAGGACGAAGAACAGAATGAAGTACTTGACAAGAGCTTAGAAGTTTTGATTTTCTGACCTCTGTCAGAAAAATCCTCATTTCTAAGGAGTCTATTATTGTTCCCAAGAAGTGAACTCTTGTTGACGGGGAAAGAGAACTTTTTTCTATGTTCACTTTCCATCCGTGAGATCTGAGAAAGGCTAGGACGATGTCCGTATGAGCCTTTGCTTTTGACAGGGACGACGCTTGAATCAGGATGTCGTCCAAGTACGGTACTACTGCAATGCCCCTTGGTCTTAGAACCGCTAGAAGGGACCCTAGTACCTTTGTGAAAATTCTCGGAGCAGTGGCTAATCCGAATGGAAGTGCCACAAACTGGTAATGCTTGTCCAGAAAAGCGAACCTTAGGAACTGATGATGTTCCTTGTGGATAGGAATATGTAGGTACGCATCCTTTAAATCCACCGTGGTCATAAATTGACCTTCCTGGATGGTAGGAAGGATCGTTCGAATGGTTTCCATTTTGAACGATGGAACCCTGAGAAATTTGTTTAGGATCTTGAGATCTAAAATTGGTCTGAATGTTCCCTCTTTTTTGGGAACTATGAACAGGTTGGAGTAAAACCCCATCCCTTGTTCTCCTATTGGAACTGGATGAATTACTCCCATCTTTAACAGGTCTTCTACACAATGTAAGAATGCCTGTCTTTTTATTTGGTTTGAAGATAATTGAGACCTGTGGAACCTTCCCCTTGGGGGTAGTTCCTTGAATTCCAGGAGATAACCTTGAGAAACTATTTCTAGTGCCCAAGGATCCTGAACATCTCTTGCCCAGGCCTGAGCAAAGAGAGAAAGTCTGCCCCCCACCAGATCCGGTCCCGGATCGGGGGCCATCCCTTCATGCTGTTTTGGTAGCAGTGGCAGGCTTCTTGGCCTGCTTACCCTTGTTCCAGCCTTGCATCGGTCTCCAGGCTGGTTTGGGTTGAGAAGTATTACCCTCTTGCTTAGAGGATGTAGAAGTAGAGGCTGGTCCGTTTCTGCGAAAGGGACGAAAATTAGGCTTATTTCTAGCCTTAAAAGACCTATCCTGAGGAAGGGCGTGGCCCTTTCCCCCGGTGATGTCTGAAATAATCTCTTTCAAATCAGGACCAAACAGTGTTTTACCCTTGAAAGGGATGTTAAGCAATTTTGTCTTGGAAGACACATCCGCTGACCAAGACTTTAGCCAAAGCGCTCTGCGCGCCACGATAGCAAACCCTGAATTTTTCGCCGCTAATCTAGCTAATTGCAAAGCGGCATCTAGAATAAAAGAGTTAGCCAATTTAAGTGCTTGAACTCTGTCCATAACCTCCTCATACGAAGATTCTTTATTGAGCGACTTTTCTAGTTCTTCGAACCAGAAACACGCTGCCGTAGTGACAGGAACAATGCATGAAATTGGTTGTAGAAGGTAACCTTGCTGAACAAACATCTTTTTAAGCAAACCCTCTAATTTTTTATCCATAGGATCTTTGAAAGCACAACTATCTTCTATGGGAATAGTAGTGCATTTGTTTAGAGTAGAGACCGCCCCCTCGACCTTAGGGACTGTCTGCCATAAGTCCTTTCTGGGGTCGACTATAGGAAATAATTTCTTAAATATAGGGGGAGGAACAAAAGGTATGCCGGGCCTTTCCCATTCCTTATTTACTATGTCCGCCACCCGCTTGGGTATAGGAAAAGCATCGGGGGGCACCGGAACCTCTAGGAACTTGTCCATCTTACATAATTTCTCTGGAATGACCAAATTGTCACAATCATCCAGAGTAGATAATACCTCCTTAAGCAGTGCGCGGAGATGTTCTAATTTAAATTTAAATGTTACATCAGGTTCAGCTTGTTGAGAAATTTTTCCTGAATCTGAAATTTCTCCCTCAGACAAAACCTCCCTCCTGGCCCCTTCAGATTGGTGTGAGGGTATGTCAGAAACGTTATCATCAGCGTCCTCTTGCTCTTCAGTGTTTAAAACAGAGCAATCGCGCTTTCTCTGATAAGTAGGCATTTTAGATAAAATATTTGCAATAGAATTATCCATAACAGCCGTTAATTGTTGCATGGTAATAAGTATTGGCGCACTAGATGTACTAGGGGCCTCTTGTGTGGGCAAAACTGGTGTAGACACAGAAGGGGATGATGCAGTACCATGCTTACTCCCCTCATCTGAAGAATCATCTTGGGCAATATTATTATCTGTGGCATCATTGTCCCTACTTTGTTTGGACACTATGTCACAATTATCACATATATTTAAATGGGGAGACACATTGGCTTTCATACATATAGAACATCGCTTATCTGATGGTTCAGACATGTTAAACAGGCTTAAACTTGTCAACAAAGCACAAAAAACGTTTTAAAATAAAACCGTTACTGTCACTTTAAATTTTAAACAGAACACATTTTATTACTGAATATGCGAAAAAGCATGAAGCAATTGTTCAAAATTCACCAAAATTTCACCACAGTGTCTTAAAGCCTTAAAAGTATTGCACACCAAATTTGAAAGCTTTAACCCTTAAAATAACGGAACCGGAGCCGTTTTTACATTTAACCCCTATACAGTCCCAGGTATCTGCTTTGTTGAGACCCAACCAAGCCCAGAGGGGAATACGATACCAAATGACGCCTTCTATAAGCTTTTTCAGTGGTTCTTAGCTCCTCACACATGCATCTGCATGCCTTGCTTTCCAAAAACAACTGCGCATTAGTGGCGCGAAAATGAGGCTCTGCCTATGACTAGAGAAGGCCCCCATCTGAAAAAGGTGTCCATACAGTGCCTGCCGTTTTTTAACAACAATCCCCAAGATTATAATAACTATAAAGAGTTATAATCTGCCAAATATGCTTAGCAAAGTAATCGTTTTAGCCCAGAAAAATGTCTACCAGTTTTTTAAGCCCTAATAAAGCCCTTTATTCTTTTACTTAATCTAAGAAAATGGCTTACCGGTCCCCATAGGGAAAATGACAGCCTTCCAGCATTACAAAGTCTTGTTAGAAATGTGGCCAGTCATACCTCAGGCAGAAAAGTCTGCCAACTGCTTCCCCCAACTGAAGTTACTTCATCTCAACAGTCCTGTGTGGAAACAGCAATCGATTTTAGTAACTAAAAATCATCTTCCTCTTACAAACAGAAATCTTCTCTTTTCTGTTTCAGAGTAAATAGTACATACCAGCACTATTTTAAAATGACAAACACTTGATTGAAGAATAAAAACTACATTTAAACACCAAAAAACTCTTAGCCATCTCCGTGGAGATGTTGCCTGTGCAACGGCAAAGAGAATGACTGGGGTAGGCGGAGCCTAGGAGGGATCATGTGACCAGCTTTGCTGGGCTCTTTGCCATTTCCTGTTGGGGAAGAGAATATCCCACAAGTAAGGATGACGCCGTGGACCGGACACACCTATGTTGGAGAAAAGGCTGTAAGAGGGGAAATAGGGAAGAATGAAAAGAAAAATACTCTAAGCAACTATCCCTTCCTATGGGTACATACAAATGTAATAAAAGTAAATTTTTAACGTGTTCACATGTAAAAAGAGGAAAACTGTTTAGAAACTCTGAAGGTACTGAAAAATTTGAAATTAGACACAGATGTAACTGTGAAACTACTTACACCATGTATCTTTTGCGGTGTAAATGTGACCTGATTTATATCAGACGCACTAAAAGGAATACAAGGACTAGGTTTAATGAGCACCTATATAATATCAAAAATGGTTTTAAAAAGCACAGTGTACCCAATCACTTCCTTTTAGTCCATGGTAGTGACCCTAGGGGCCTTGAGATTCATATAATCGATTGGATACCCCCTGATAGGAAGAACAGGTTAAGATCATTGAGACAAAGAGAAACAGAATGGATTTTTAAACTTAAGAGTTTGAATCCTTCTGGACTTAACATAGATTTGGATGTACAAGCATTTTTAGTTTATTTGTTTTAATGAACCTGGTTTTTATGGCATGTATTTTATTATTATGAGTTTTGTACATAATAACTTATTTGTACTCTGTTTAGTTTACATTTTCACAGTCTGGTTATTAATTGATGTTCTCTTATATCATTTCAGGAAAATATTGTTCACTAATTTGAATCAAATTTTTTTTTAGGATTTTAAGTTTTCTTAATATATAATTGTGTGTTTTGTATGTATAATTATGTTTTTTTTATGAATTTAATATCAAATAAGGACTTTAAATTGTTGTGGTTTTATATTGTATTTTAATATGCATTTCTAATATCCTTTTGCTTTGTACCATTTTTAATTACCTATGTATTTTTTAATATCTATGTATTTCTCAATTATTATGAATTTGTTTTATGTTAATCTGATGATTATTAAGATGTAATTGGTAGATTATGAACTGTTTTCTAAGTACTGGTATGCACTTTAAAGAATGTTCCGTCAAAAGGAGGGTGTGTGTTCTTAGTTTAGTCCTATTGGTGGATTGCATTACACAATTAGGATCAACTTTAAGCTAGAAATAGTGACACACCTCTCAGTCTGTATTCTGCTCTTAAAAAAGCCCAGGCGTACTCCGGGGGAAATGCGTTGAGCTTACTGGTCCCATCTTGAACCACCGGAGGAGTTTCCCAGCTGTGTGCGGTAGGAAGACGTTCCTGTCAGACGTACCTGTCAGCCGTGGAGATCCTCACTAACGGAGTAGGACTGTCTTTGTTCACAACATTAATTGTGAAATGCTTTAAAGAACTTACATCTTGTAAGTAGAATCTGTGCTGTTGCGTGATTGTTTTATCAAATAAAATACTACCTTGAATCTGGTCCTTTGCGCTGTTCCCTTCTTTGCAGTTCACTATCGTAACGTTTGTTCAGCCTGTGTGGGGAGAAATACACAGGAACAGAGAGCGGCTGCTTCTGGACCTACAGGGAGCGATACAAGCAGTGTTAAAGCAACCCTGCATCTTTATTTGTTTAAGTCCTCTGGTATGTACCAGGGGACCATCGAGCAGTAAGACTGTTTGTTCTCTAATACTAAATAAATAGAGTGCATCTCTAAATGTGAAGCGCTGCTTTATATTTTTGTTTTGTGGATCATGGATATGGAGTCTATTATAGTACCCAGGAATTTCACCCTGGCACTTGGGATAAGATAATTCTTTTCCAAGTTTATCTTCCATCCATGTGATCGAAGAAGACTGAGAAGGGACTCTGTGAATTCTTCCGCAAGACGAAAGGATGGTGCTTGCACCAGAATATCGTCCAAGTATGGGGCTACTGCAATACCCTGAGTTCTGGCAACAGCTAGAAGAGCCCCCAGAACCTTCGTAAAGAATCTTGGAGCAGTAGCTAGGCCAAACGGAAGGGCAATGAACTGGAAGTGCTGGTCCAGGAATGCAAACCTCAGGAACTGAAAGTGTTCCTTGTGGATTGGAACATGATGGTAAGCGTCCTTCAAATCTATAGTGGTCATAAACTGGCCTTCCTCAATTAAAGGAAGGATAGACCTTATCGTCTCCATCTTGAAGGAAGGGACACTGAGAAATTTGTTTAAGCACTTTAGGTCCAGAATTGGGCGGAAAGTTCCCTCCTTCTTTGGGACCACAAAAAGGTTTGAATAAAACCCCAAACCTCTTTCTTCGATAGGCACCAGGACAACAACTCCTAACGAGGATAGATCCCCAACACACACTAGAAAGGCATCCCTCTTTTCTGCAGTTGTAGACAAATTCGAGAGAAGGAATCTGCCCCTTGGCGGATTAGATTTGAAGCCTATCTTGTATGCCTGAGATAACACCTCCAGGACCCACGGATCCTGTACATCCTTGAACCAGGCGTCTGAAAAAAAGAGACAGTCTGCCCCCTACACGATCCGATCGCAGATCGGGGGCCGCCCCTTCATGCTGATTTGTTTTTGGCGGGCTTCTTATTCTGCTTGGATTTATTCCAGGACTGAGCCGGCTTCTAAGTACTCTTGGGTTGCTCGGGCTTGGAGGAGGATTGTTGACAATGGGATTTGTCAGAACGAAAGGAACGAAAATTAGAAGATTGTCGTCCCTTAGACTTGCTCTTATCTTGCGATAGGAAGGCACCCTTGCCTCCGGTAACCGTAGAAATAATGGAGTCCAGGCTTGGGCCAAATAAAATCTTTCCCTTGAAGGGAAGAGAAAGGAGTCTGGACTTAGAAGTCATATCCGCAGACCAAGACTTCAACCAAAGCGCCCGGCAGGCTAGGACCGCAAAGCCAGATGCCTTTGCATTTAGGTGAATAATTTGCATGTTCGCATCACAGATAAAAGAATTAGCAATTCTCAGAGCTTTAATTCTGTCTTGAATATCCCGAGGGGAGACTCCACCTCAATGAGTTCCGATAAAGAGTGGCACCAGTAGGTAGCCGCTCCGGCAACTGCAGCCGCCGGTTGAAACAAAAATCCTGTATGTTGAAACATCTTTCTCAGAAAGGTTTCCATTGTCTTATCCATCGGCTCTCTGAACGAAGAACTATCCTCAAGAGGTATAGTAGTACGTTTAGCAAGAGTAGAGATAGCACCATCCACCTTAGGGATGGAGCCCCACAAATCCAGTTGAGAGTCCGGGACCGGGAACAACTTTTTAAAAGTAGACGTGTGGGAAAGGAATCTTAACCGGCACAGGAAAAGTCAAAGGAACTTTCCTGTCTTCATAAACACTGTATAATTTAGGTATCATAGGTTCTTCAGGCAGCATGGTCTCCAGAACCTCCAACCTAGACAGAACCTCCTTTAATAAAAAAAACTCAAGTGCTCAATTTTAAATCTAAAGGACGGTTCCTCCGCAGCAGGAGTTTTAGACACTAAGGACTCCGACCCAGAAAATTCACCCACTGAAGCTACAGAGGTTAACTCATCATCAGATAACTGGGACATAATAGCTAAATCCGATAAATATTTAGATGACTCCGGGTCAGGAGAGCTATGTTTAACCTTTCTCTTGCGTTTGATAGAGTGAGCATTCGTTAGATGTAATGATCAGTAAGGAATGTGATATATATGTTGCATATTTATTACTTAAAATATAAATATAGAGAAATGCAAAATGTAAAAAACCTGTTAAAAAACAGTTACAGACAGTTAAAATTACAGAGTGTAAAATTGTAGACAGATTAGCATGGATCCATGCGCACATTAACAGTGTTGTTACACACACATATAGGGCGCAATCCGATATACGGCGTAGTTTGCGGCGCAAGCGAGGGAACCCGCGTCGCCCGCAGTTTCAGCTCGCATCTCGAGCTATCCAATATACGGCACCGTCAGATGCTAACGTGCCGTAAGTCGGATAAACCAGCGATGTCCAGAAATCTGCGCAAGTACAAATTTCTGGCGTCGCCAGTGACTTGCGCCACGTTAGAAACTGCCGGCGCCTACAAAACCTGACTAAAGTATGAAATCACCAGCACTGTCTAACACGCCTCCCTAACATAGCCCGACACGTCTAACACGCCTCCCTAACATAGCCCGACACGTCTAACCCTCTATCCGCTATCCCCCCTCACTAGCCTAACAATAAAATATGTATTAACCCCTTAACCGCCGCTCCCAAACGCCGCCGCAACATAATAAAGTTATTAACCCCTAAACCGCCGCCAGCTATATTAAATCTATAACCCCCTAAAGTGAGCCCCTAACACCGCCGCCATCTACCTTACCTACCCCCTAAAGTGAGCCCCTACCCCGCCGCTATCTATTTTAAAATTATTAACCCCTAATCTAATCCCCCTACCCCGCCGCCATCTATATTAAATTATTTAACCCCTAAAATACTAAACTATCCCTACCACTAAACCTAAGTCTAACCCTACAAATAGCCCTGAAAAGGGCTTTTTGCGTGGCATTGCCCCAAAGTAACAGCTCTTTTGCCAGCCCTTAAGAGGGCTTTTTGCGGGGCATGCCCCAAAGAATTCAGCTCTTTTGCCAGCCCTTAAAAGGGCTTTTGGCAGGGCTTTGTCACAAAGTAAACTGCTCTTTTGCCTACAATCTACATCCCCCTACACCGCGGCCACCTATAATAAATGTATTAACCCCTAATCTAATCCCCCTACACCGCCGCCAGCTATATTAACTATATTAACCCTAATTATATTAGGGTTAATATAGTTAATATAGTTATTATATTATATATATTAACTATATTAACCCTAATTATATTAGGGTTAATATAGTTAATATCGTTATTATATTATATATATATATATTAAGTATAATAACCCTATCTAACTAAACTCTTATTAAAATAAATCTAATATTAATATTATTAATTAAAATATTCCTATTTAAATCTAAATACTTACCTATAAAATAAACCCTAAGATAGCTACAATATAATTAATAATTACATTGTAGCTATGTTAGGGTTTATATTTATTTTACAGGTAAATTGTTAATTATTTTAACTAGGTATAATAGCTATTAAATAGTTATTAACTATTTAATAGCTACCTAGTTAAAATAATTACCTAATTACCTGTAAAATAAATCCTAACCTAAGTTACAAATACACCTACACTATCAATAAATTAAATAAACTACAAATATCTATCTAAAAATATAATTAAATAAACTAAATTACAAAAACAAACAAACACTAAATTACAAAAAATAAAAAAAAAGATTACAAGATTTTTAAGCTAATTACACCTATTCTAAGCCCCCTAATAAAATAATAAAGCCCCCCAAAATAAAAAAAAATTCCCTACCCTATTCTAAATTAAAAAAAGTTCAAAGCTCTTTTACCTTACCAGCCCTTAAAAGGGCCTTTTGTGGGGGTATGCCCCAAAGAAAACTGCTCTTTTGCCTGAAAAAAAAAACACAATACCATCCCCCAACATTACAACCCACCACCCACATACCCCTAATCTAACCCAAACCCCCCTTAAATAAACCTAACACTACCCTCTTGAAGATCTCCCTACCTTATCTTCACCACGCCGGGCCGTACTCCTCATCAGGTCCGGGTGATGTCTATCCAAGCGGTAAAGAAGAAATCTTCATCCCGGCGATTTCTTTATCCAAGCGGCAGCAAAGTGTTCTTCCATCCGGCAGCATCTTCCATCAAGCGGCATCTTCAATCTTCATTCGTCGCTCCTCCGACGCGGAGCATCCATCCCGGCCGACGACTGAACGACGAATGAGGTACCTTTAAATGACGTCATCCAAGATGGCGTCCGTCGAATTCAGATTGGCTGATAGGATTCTATCAGCCAATTGGAATTAAGGTAGAAAAATCTGATTGGCTGATTAATAGTTAATAACTATTTAATAGCTATTATACCTAGTTAAAATAATTAACAATTTACCTGTAAAATAAATATAAACCCGAACATAGCTACAATGTAATTATTAATTATATTGTAGCTATC
This sequence comes from Bombina bombina, assembly GCF_027579735.1. Taxonomy (NCBI): domain Eukaryota; kingdom Metazoa; phylum Chordata; class Amphibia; order Anura; family Bombinatoridae; genus Bombina; species Bombina bombina. The sequence continues at coordinate 979,425,103 of NC_069504.1, forward strand.
TTAGGGTTTATTTTATAGGTAAGTATTTAGATTTAAATAGGAATATTTTAGTTTATAATATAAATTAGATTTATTTAATAAGAATTTAGTTAGGGGTGTTAGGGTTAGATAGTTAATATAGTTAATATAAATACTATAGTAACTATATTAACCCTAATAGAATTAGGGTTAATATAGTTAATATATATAATGTAATAACTATATTAACTATAATATACTTAGGGTTAATATAGATAATATAGCTGGCGGCGGGGTAGGTAGATTAAATTAGGGGTTAATAATTTAATATAGATGGCGGCGGTGTAAGGGGCTTACATTAGGGGTTAATACCATTAATATAGGTGGCGGCGGTGTAGGGAGGGCAGGTTATAGGGCAAAAGAGCTGTTCACTTTGGGGCAAAGCCCCGCAAAAGGCCCTTTTAAGGGCTGGTAATAGAGCTTATTACTTTATGGATATTAGATTAGGGGTTAATAATATTAATATAGCTGGCGGCGGTGTAAGGGGTCAGATTAGGGGATAGATCAGGTAGATGGTGGCGGTTTTAGGGGCTCACATTAGGGGATAGATCAGTTAGATGGTGGCGGTTTTAGGGGCTCACAGTAGGGGATAGATCAGTTAGATGGTGGCGGTTTTAGGGGTTAAATACTTTATTAGGGATTGCGGCGGGGGATCGCGGTTGACAGGTAGATAGACATTGCGCATGCGTTAGGTTTTATTTAGCAGATCGCGGTTGACAGGTAGATAGACATTGCGCATGCATTAGGTTTATTTAGCAGCTAGTTTAGGGAGTTACGGGGCTCCAATAGTCAGCGTAAGGCTTCTTACGGCTGCTTTTTGTGGCGAGGTGAAAATGGAGTAAGATTTCTACATTTTCTCCACGTATGTCCTTACGCTGTATATTGGATACTAAACTGCGCTGGTTTGGTACACCTGCCTATGGCCCAAAAAACTACGGGCAACGGCAGAAATATACGCGCGTAACTTCTAGGTTACGCCGTATATAGGATACCAAACCCGCGCAAATATTGGCGTCGCCAGCTTTTGCGGGCGACAATTTTTATCGGATCGACCCCATATAGTCAGTAGTAACTAATATAAACAATAGACAATGCTCATATATACATTTGACATATGGATTTCCTTTATTCCTAAGTGGCACTAAACCACCTTTGTGGCTTTCTAATGTGGTACTGAGCCCCTGGTGGGGTCTCCACAATAATTTTGTAAAGTCTCCAAGAATGTTTCTGTTAGTATTCAGGATTATCTAAATGGTCAAAGGTGACCAAATCAGTCGGTATAATGAGTGTTATTTATAATCCCAGAATAGGTGAAACTTCCAATGTAAAATTCCCAAGGTGTATTTCCAATAAATGAGATCCAATTGTATTGTGTTAAAGATGGCTCCACACTGATAGTGTAAAGTGAGAATAAAATGTGATGAATGTCAAATTCTTCAACCAAACATAAACAGATTAAAAAATATGCAAGTGAAAAAAAAATAGCCGTTGTGTGCTAAAGATAAGTCAGTTGAAAAATATAAAAAATATATTAAAAATATTAAAAATGAAAAAAAATAAGTTGTGAAAAAAATGAAAGTTGAAAAAAACAAGTTGTGCTTGGTAAGCCTTATTCTTATATACACATTTATACTTGAACATACTACACTATATTCATATTCTTCCATAGAAGAAACCACCTAGGAGCAGGACAGTCTGCAGGAAATCTAGTTATCTAGCTTTGGTCGCAGCACTTTGCTCTGCAGACTTTCTTTTCACATTTGGAATTTGAGAAACTTATTTTTCACAACTTAGTTTTTTCAACTTTCATTTTTTCACAACTTAGTTTTTTTTTCATTTTTAATATATTTTTTATATTTTTAATATTTTTCCACTGACTTATTTTTAGCACACAACTGCAATTTATTTTTCACTTGCATATTTTTTAATCTGCTTATCTTTGGTTGAATAATTTGACATTCATCACATTTTATTCTCACTTTACACTATCAGTGTGGAGCCATCTTTAACACAATATAATTGGATCTCATTTATTGGAATTTTACATTGGAAGTTTCACCTATTCTGGGATTATAAATAACACTCATTATACCGACTGATTTGGTCACCTTTGACCATTTAGATAATCCTGAATACTAACAGATACATTCTTGGAGACTTTATAAAATAATTGTGGAGACCCCACCAGGGGCTCAGTACCACATTAGAAAGCCACAAAGGTGGTTTAGTGCCACTTAGGAATAAAGGAAATCCATATGTCATATGTATATGTGAGCATTGTCTATTGTGTATATTAGTTACTACTGACTATATATGTGTGTGTAACATCACTGTTAATGTGCGCATGGATCCATGCTAATCTGTCTACAATTTTACACTGTAATTTTAACTGTCTGTAACTGTTGTTTACATTTTGCATTTCTCTATATTTATATTTTAAGTAATAAATATGCTACAAATATATCACATTCCTTACTGATCATTACATCATAGCCCCCAGGGAGGTGAGGCGCTCGGGCTACATCTAACGAATACTCTTAATTCTCAGTTGATAGCTAGAGGTCAACACAGCCGGAGCATATAGGATCCACACAGGCACTAGGTTTATATACATTTACGTTTGTTAGAGTGAGGTAATGCACTGAGGGCTGAAGACACCGCCGTTTGTAACTGTGCGGCAAAGTTTGCAGGAAGAAGTCTCCCTCCTGATACAGGATTAGATGTGCTACAGGGAACTGCATGTGGAGTGGATAATGTAGCAAGGGTAGTAATCTCACGGCACGCCAAGTCCTGAGAGGTAGACGGCTCAGAGGGACTAAGAGCCTTAGAAGGCTTGTCTCCCTTCTTAGACTTTACAACGGTGTTAAGACATGTGGAACATAATTGAGTGGGCAGGAAAACCACTGCCTCGTCACAATATAAACAGGTATGATTTAGTACAGAAGAACTACCTTCTAACATGTCAGTCCTCCATAGCTCAGGTTATACCCACAGAAGGACACAAAAAAAAGTTTTTTCTTATAGAAAACTGCACCTTTATACTCCCAATGGCTGGGGCACTCACCACCTCCTAGACCCAGACTGTTAACAGAGGAAACACTCTCCTCAGGTTCAAGTCTTAGTAGGAATGGAGGAAATGAACATAGACCACACCCAGACACATGGAGTGCAAGACAGTACTTCCCCTGTTATTACAAGTACAGCAAGTAATAGGAGCTGTGCAACATTTTCAAAAAAGAAAGTGAAACTTAAAAGTGAAACCTGTTTGTTCCAGCCAAAAACACACAGTCTATCAGCCCAGGAAAAATCACACAAAGCAGCATGTAAATAATTAATACACTGATTAATTAACCTCAACTGTTCAATAAACCCCCTTCAGAGGATATTAACCCTGGATCCTATCAAGGTATAAAGGAGCCACACTGTGACCCTGTTATAGCATTTTATGTGTAAAAATTGAAACCATCTTACCTCCAGGATCCATGCTGTGGAACAGAACACAGCCTCTCAAGTGTGGCAGTCTTATAGCAGCGCTCCTGACATGGACTTGAGTGAGAGAAAGCAGGCAGTGAAACTCGTTAACACTGATTGCTTAGGAGCTGTTAGCAGTAGTCTGGATGGTTTCGCAGAAAAACTTTCCTTGCATCTCCAGACTCTAACTTTCATCAATACTCTTACTGAAAGGTTGACATGACTACTTAAAACTCCAGTCCTATCTCGAAGGGCAGATACCCTTTTTCCCGGACTCTCCGAATCTTCTGACACTTCTCTGCCACCTCCTTACTTGACGAAAGGCAAAGAATGACTGGGGTAATGAGGAAGTGGGAGGGATATTTAAGCCTTTGGCTGGGGTGTCTTTGCCTCCTCCTGGTGGCCAGGTGTTGTATTTCCCAACAGTAAGGAATGAAGACATGGACTCTCCCTATCTTAGGAAGGAAAACTTTTTCCCCTTTGGCATACCTACACATGTACACAATTAAAACTATTGCTATTAATATTACCACTATTATTTAAAAGGGTGCAGTAATAATTGCCCTCAAATAAAAATGAGTTTCCACATGAGGGAACCTAAAAAAAAAGTATGAAAAAACCACATCCATTAAAGGGAAATGTAACTGCTGGACACAACTACAACATAATGGTTACTACTCGCCATGCTGTTATTTCCCTCCTGTGCCTACAACTCCTGTCATATCCATTCTCTTATTTTAACCCTTTATATGTGCTGTTTAATGTAGCAGGAGCTTTACATTTTGGCAGTGTTTACATACAGATGTCAAACAGCAGTCAACATCCCTGATCTGTGAATGTGCACCAATTCTCACAGGGTGCAAAAATACCTAAGCTCCAAAATGATGGTGCCTAGTACTAAAAATACAGAGATTCACCATATAGTGCCTGTAAGGGGTTAAAATAAGAGAACAGCTATGCAGAAAGCTGCAAGTACAGGAGGGCAAACTATAGTATGATAAGTAGTAACCCTGTTACTGTAGCTGTGCCCAGCAGTTTCATGTCCATTTATTCACTAAACAAAGAGCACCTCAAACTTAACATTCTAGTATTCCACTAGACACTAGTCAAGATTTTTTTTTGTTTGATTGGTAATTTCACAGAGTATTATATCATTGTTATTCAGAGACTGAGATGTAGTTGTCTATATATGGCTCCAAAATATGGATCTACAACAGTCTGATACTTAAGGCTATGTATAAAAACTGTACACAGAACTTGCAGAAGTGATTGCTACTTTATATAATAAACAAAAGTCAAAACCATGCTTTTCATTAGGCCTAATAGTGGGTTTGCCACCTTGGCCATGTTTTCTTGGACAGTTAGGAGTTACACATGATGAAGGGTATGCAGGGAGGAACATGCATGGTGCCTCTGGAGAGTAAATAATTAGTGCTGCTGGACAACACTATGCATATTCCTCCCTGCAACATGTGTAACTCATAACTGTCCAGGAAAACATGGCTGAGGTGGCAACCCTACTTAATAGTCAAAATTTAAGAGTTTAATAATCATCATCAAAATCTTCATCAGTCTGAAAAAGAGAAGAATGAGAAGACAGCTTTGATGAGGTTTTGGCAACACTGGATACAAGAGTATCACAATTTGAATAATCAGCTAAGTGTAATCCAGTTACTTGTGGCACCATATACTTGTTGTCTGGATGTATCTTACAGTCTACTGGCATTTCCTTCTGGTTAGATGTTGTATCAGCACCCTTATTTAATGTTGTCTCCGCTGTGACTGATACTGGGCAAACTGAATGTAATTCTTCATTGATGGCAACCAGGTATTCTTGATCAAGTTCATTAGTTTCCTGACCATGTTTGCTTTGTGAATTGTCCAGTTCTAATGAATATCCCTTCAAATGACTCCCACTAAATGAACTGATATCTTCAGTGTTTTCCTCAGATGTGGAGGATGACAGGAACTTTCCCCATTTAGAGTCTAAGCAAGTGGCTTTTGTTGAAACAACGGTCATATGTTCTGAACTGAATTTAGAAGATTTTGTAACGTCAGGTTTGCAGAACATTTCCTCTTGAAGAAAATACTTCCTTTCATTTTCAGAAGTCTTCCAATCCTAAGACAGGTAATTCAAACAGCATGTTAAATTATAAAGCAAAATGTTGAAATGTATCATAACTACATTTCCAAAAAATATATTTCATTTTTAAAAACACTTATATTTTCAGATTTCACTTAATGCTTCTAACTCTAATAGACTGGGACAGACGCTATACTGCAGGATCAGTTTGCAGAATTATTTTGGCGTCCTGCATTAACTGTCTTCTTTGAGTGTCTATTTACTTTCTGAAAGAAGACACTGCTGATACATTGGGCCTGATGATCACAACTTTACTGGGCCAGATGTGAAAAACCTTGCAAAACACTCACACAGGGACTGCGCTAATGGATTTATTTTAAAAAAGAGGCTGTCCATGAGAGTTTCTCCCATGGAAAGTAATGCAGCTCGCTGGAAAGGGAAAAAATTGCTGAGGAGAGTGAAGTTAGCAGGGGGCACACACCTTTTCTATGAGGGTAATAATTATTTTGTGTATTTTGATACAATCCCGCAACCTTTCAGTTTGCAAGAAAAAACAGTAAGAACTGCAGGTGAAAATGTTTAAAGAATAGGCTAGACCTGCAAGTGAAATTTAAGCTTTGCCCATAGAGCGCTACTGTTCAGCCCACTAGCAGAGGCAGGGAAATTCATTTTACAATAAGCTTTGAATTTTGTAATTTTTTTTGCATGTGCAATATAGTTTTATTATGATTTTTACTATGTGCCTTAAAAGGGACAGTCTACTCCAGAATTGTTATTATTTAAAAAGATAGATAATCCCTTATTACCCATTCCCCTGTTTTGCATAACCAACACGGTTATATTAATATACTTTTTACCTCTGTAATTACCTTGTATCTATACCTTTGCAGACTGCCCCCTTATTTCAGTTCTTTTGACAGACATGCATTTAGCCAATCAGTGCCCTCTTACTTGTAACTCCACGGGCATGGTCACAATGTTATCTGTATGGCACACCTGAACTTACTAGCTGTGAAAAACTGTCAAATGCATTGAAATAATGGCCAGCCTTCAAGGGTTTAGAAATGAGCATATGAGCCTACCTAGGTTTAGCTTTCAGCATAGAATACCAAAAGAACAAAGCAAATTTGATGATAAAAGTGAATTGGAAAGTTCTTTAAAATTGTATGCCCTATATGAATCATGAAAGTTTAATTTTGACTAGACTGTCCCTTAAAATACCCTTTTTCCCTGTGGAATTCCAATATAAATTTTTACATAGTAATTTTGTTAATTTTGAATGCAAATAAAAATAAAAATTTTAACTGCATATTTAAATCTGGATCATGTGAAAACTATTATAGTTACATTCTCTAAATAGGGAATGTTGAACAGAAAAGCTGACCGTCCAGTCAAATGAATAAAGATAAGGGGGCAGTATGCTGAGGCTTAGGTACAAGGTAATCACAGAGGTAAAAAGTGTATTAATATAACAGTGCTGTTTATGCAAGACAGGGGAATGGGTAATAAATGGATTATCTATCATTTTAAACAATAACACATTTGAAGTAGACTATCTCTTTAAATTAAAACTGAAAACCTATCAGCTTCAGTGTCCCAGAGAGCATCATTACTTTCTATGGGCCAGATAATCAAACAATCTCTAGTTTGAAGAGAGCTTATAGTGCTGAATTCCCAGAGGCAGAACCCACTGAATTTTCTAAGAAAAGGGGAGGAACCTGGAAATCCCAGAGAGATAAGAGATGCCTTCCATAGAAAGTTATGAAGCTTTCTGGGATAAAAAAAAATCATATCGGAGAGAGAAGGTAACTGGAGAACCCCTGGGGCTGATATAAAAATCATATAACTGCTATTGAAAAGCTTTGGAAATCAATGCACTAATTAAAATAGCCAGTAGGTGGAGTTGTCCGCTTGTTTTGCAGCAAAGTTATGGAACTTAACAGCCTTAAATTGATCTGTGTACACAGATCAGACAAGACCTATCTAGCAAGATCTTGCAGGCACTTCCCTATTATCTTCCTGTCCAGCAGCTTCAGGTGAGGGTGCCTAACTGCTTATTAATCACTGCAGATTGAAATGCATTGAATAGGTGCAGACCCAATATTATCTAACATGCTAACAATGCAGAGAACTGATTGCAGAAAAATGCAAGTAAAAAAACGTTTTTGTTCATTAAACTTAGTTTGATGATGATGCAGTCTGTTGTGTAATTATTTAAATAGGTGCTGTTTAGCAAATGTTTTTGTTCATTAAACTTAGTTTGATGATGATACAATCTATATTATTAGGTTTATAATGCTGTTTAGCATTTAAAGTCTTCATTTCAAAGCTTTAAAAATAGTGTATTAGGTGTTACTTATGACAATTTTGATAGGGGCCTGGAACCTAACCCCCTCACTTCCCATTGACTTACATTATAAACTGGGTTTCAATTTACAACGGTTTTGATTTACAACCATTCCTCCTGGAACCTAACCCCGGCGTAAACTGAGGGCTACATGTATACGGTATTACTTTTATGTTAGTTAAAATAATTGTATTGTGAATTTTGAGCAAACTGTACCTGCATACAGCTGGTGAGACAAATCAGAAAGACCAACTTGTTTAAAATGCTTACAAAATTTCACAAGACTTGCGAGACAGCTTTAGATATACCCTGGAAACTCCCCTGTTCAGCCTAGGGAAAAGCCCAATTTCTGAAACTGTCAGTTTACAATGGAGAAAATACAAAGTGCAATGTAATTTGTAAAAGAAACACACGGCTAGATTACAAGTTTTTCGTTTTGAGCTGTGCGGTGCTAACGAGCAGTTTTCTCTCACCGCTCACTTACCTACAGCGCTGGTATTACGGGTTTTTACAAATCCGGCATTAAAAGGCAAGAAGTGAGCATTGAGCAAAATTTTGCTCCTTCCAGCATTCCAATACCAGCGCTGCTTAAGTCAGCGGTGAGCTGGTCGTACGTGCTTGTGCACGATTTCCCCATAGAAATCAACGGGGAGAGCCGGCTGAGAAAAAGTCTAACACCTGCAAAAAAGCAGCATAAAACTCAGAAACACAGCCCCATTGATTCCTATGGGGAAATAAAATTTATGTTTACAACTAACACCCTAACATGAACCCAGAGTCAAAACACCCCTAATCTTACACTTATTAACCCCTAATCTGCCGCCCCCGACATCGCCGCCACCTGCATTATATTTTTTAACCCCTAATCTCCCGCTCTGGTTACCGCCGCCACCTACATTAGTTATGAACCCCTAATCTGCTGCCCCCAACATCGCCGCCAACTACATTATATTTATTAACCCCCAATCTGCCGCCCCCAATGTCGCCGCAACCTACCTCGCCGTAACCCCTAATCTGCCGCCCCCAACGTCGCCACCACTATACTAAATGTATTAAGCCAATCGGAATTAAGGTAGACAAAAATCCGATTGGCTGATGTAATCAGCAATTAGGATTGAAGTTCAATCCTATTGGCTGATTGCATCAGCCAATAGGATTGAGCTTGCATTCTATTGGCTGTTCCAAACAGCCAATAGAATGCAAGCTCAATCCTATTGGCTGATTGCATCAGCCAATAGGACTTTTTCTACCTTAATTCCGATTGGCTGATAGAATTCTATCAGCCAATCGGAATCTAAGGGACGTCATCTTGGATCACGTCACTTAAAGGAACCGTCATTCAGTAAGAAGCTGACGTTTGAAGAGGATGCTCCGCGCCGGATGTCTTGAAGATGGAGCCGCTCCGCGTCGGATGGATGAAGATAGAAGATGCCGTCTGGATGAAGACTTCTGCCCATCTGGAGGACCACTTCGCCCGGCTTGGATGAAAACTTCTCCCGGCTTCGTTTAGGACTTCGGCCCGGTTGGATGAAGACTTCTGCCGCTTCCTTGAGGATGGATGTCCGGTCTTTAGAACTGTAAGTTGATCTTCAGGGCGTTAGTGTTAGGTTTTTTTAAGGGTGTATTGGGTGGGTTTTATTTTTTAGATTAGGGTTTGGGCCGCAAAAGAGCTAACTGCCCATCCAAAATGCCCTTTTCAGGGTAATGGGGAGCTTAGTTTTTTTCAGATAGTATTTTATTTGGGGGGTTGGTTGTGTGGGTGGTGGGTTTTACTATTGGGGGGGTTGTTTGTATTTTTTTTTTACAGGTAAAAGAGCTGATATCTTTGAGGCAATGCCCCGCAAAAGGCCCTTTTAAGGGCTATTGGTAGTTTAGGCTAGGGTTTTTTTTTTTTGGGAGGGGGGCTTTTTTTATTTTGATAGGGCTATTAGATTAGGTGTAATTTGTTTAAATATCTGCAATTTGTTTATTATTTTCTGTAATTTAGTGGGGGGGGTTTGTACTTTAGCTAATTGAATTTAATTTAGGTAATTGTATTTAATTTAGTTAATTTATTTAATTATAGTGTAGTGTTAGGTGTAATTGTAAACTTAGGTTAGGTTTCATTTTACAGGTATGTTTGTAATTATTTTAGCTAGGTAGTTATTAAATAGTTAATAACTATTTAATAACTATTCTACCTAGTTAAAATAAATACAAACTTGCCTGTAAAATAAAAATAAACCCTAAGCTAGATACAATGTAACTATTAGTTATATTGTAGCTACCTTAGGGTTTATTTTATAGGTAAGTATTTAGTTTTAAATAGGAATAATTTAGTTAATTATATTAATTTTATTTAGATGTATTAAAATTATATTTAAGTTAGAGGGTGTTAGGGTTAGACTTAGATTTAGGGGTTAATACATTAAATATAGTGGCGGCGACGTTGGGGGCGGCAGATTAGGGGTTAAAAAATGTAAATAGGTGGCAGCGATGTTAGGGACGGCAGGGGTTAATAATATTTAACTAATGTTTGCGAGGCAGGAGTGCGGCGGTTTAGGGGTTAATATGTTTATTATAGTTGTGGCAATGTCCAGAGCGGCAGATTAGGTGTTAAAACATTTATTATAGTATTTGCTATGCGGGAGGGCCTCGGTTTAGGGGTTAATAGGTAGTTTATGGGTGTTAGTGTACTTTTTAGCACTTTAGTTATGAGTTTTATGTTACAGCGTTGTACCAGAAAACCCTTAACTACTGACTTTTAAATGCGTTAGGACTCTTGACGGGGTAGGGTGTACCGCTCACTTTTTGGCCTCCCAGGACAGACTCGTAATACCAGTGCTATGGAAGTCCCATTGAAAATAGACTTTACGAAGTTTACGTAAGTCAGTTTGCGGTAAGGCCAAAAAAGTGTGCGGTGACCCTAAACCTTCAAGACTCGTAATAGCAACAGGCGTAAAAAAGCAGCGTTAGGACCTCTTAATGCTGCTTTTTTACCATAACGCACAACACGTAATCTAGCCGACAGTTATTAAAGTAACACAGAAACTTTCAAAACATAATCAGAATGTGTTAAAATACAAATGAGAAAGTGCAACGCTTAAATGCAATAATACTAAAAGGACCCAATCTGAAATGTATAGTAATATAAAATGCAATGCACAAAGTGTAGGTGTAACAAAGTGCTCATATCATGCAGTGCTACAGTATATTGCACTGGGCATGTCTCTGCTTCACATAAGAGATCTTGCCGCCCTTTCTCTTTTGAACATTCAGTGAGTTCAACCCAGTCTGAACTACAATTTCTCTCCAAGCTGGAGAAACTTTGAATATCAGGGCCATTGACAGACATGAAAGAACAGAAAACAAGTATCTTCTTTAAGAAAAAAAAAAGTCTGAGAAGAAGGAAGATTGCACAAAGTACTAAAATATTGCACCCTAATCCAAGATACAGTAGAAAATATTGTCCAAAAGACAAATAGAAAGCACCTCCAGAAAACTGGAGTAGAGCATAAACCCCTAGGACAAGGTCTGTTTTATAGAGGAATCCAAATATGGAATCTGAACCAAAAAAGTATCCATAAATGGAACAACAACCAAAGGAGTTACCAGGCCCTTTGCAAAAAAAGTCTGGGAGCTATAGACGTTTCAAAGAAAGAACCCCAACCAGAAAGCATTTGTCAAGAAGGACAAATCTAGGGATGGGTGATAGGTATATGAAGGAAAGCATCCTTCAAATCTATCATGAACATAAATGAACCCTTAGTAACAAGGGGAAAAAGTATCAAACAGAATTCCTTCATTGTAGGAAATGTTGGCCTGTAGACCAAACTGTAACCGTAAGGAAACTTGAATAGAATCTAGAGACCCTTGGACATACTGTGACTAGGCCTTTTGAAAATGAATAACCTACCCACTACCAAAAAAGAATCTGGCTTGGAGGATTAATTTATTTGTAAAATGAAGAAGGCTTTTTAGACTGTTTAGCCTTCTGTAAAAAAAATTATATATATATATATATATATATATATATATATATATATATATATATATATATATATATATACATACACACATACACTAGACTTCCAGGCAGCTCTGGAAAAAAATCTATAGTTTGTGAAAAGAGGAAATTTAGGTTCCTAGACTTACAAGGATAACAAAATGGCTAGTAAAATCAGTAATTTCCTTTAGAATTGCCGTGAGGAAGGAAGTTCCTACATCTTTTAAACACAGAACATAATGGTATGCAAACAAGAACAAATAAAGTGTTACCCCCAAAAAAAGAGATTATTGGTTAGATTTACCAAGATGCTGCAATCGCCGGAAACTTAAGTTAAGAAGCAGCGGTCATAAGACTAACTAAACTAAAAATTTAAACAGGAATTGCAGAGCTGAGTTGGAGGACAACCAGTAGCCAGTTTACCAAGCATACATTTATTTGGTGGAAATAAAAAAAATTTGTAGACCTCCCTTCTAATGGGTCTGAACTATGCAAAATATCCCATCTTAAAAACCTCCCACAATCCTGGTGTAGAGCCTTTACCCCTTTGTGAATACTGTAATGACCGGAGAATTAATCATCATATCTGAAGCATAAAAATGTCAGGTCGCCAGTAAGGGGAGAAGACGGAGCACACGCGACACTGCACAGCATTAATTAACGCTCGCCCTGCCGTAGCATAGCTTCCCGAAAGTGTTGCTATCAGGAGAGCAGGAGTACGCTACAGCCGACACTGTCTACAGATAGTATAAAATGAGAAGAGCACTAAGAACCACTGTCGCTGCAATTTTAAGTGGTCACACAAAACTTGTCGTAGTAAAACAGTAAATATGAGCCTTTTAAAGGTATAGCATCCAAGCTTGCCCCACAAGTAGACCTGCACAAATCCTGTGACACCACACTGTGTGCTCCCCCACTCTATATTTGGGTACCTGATAGCATCCTATGGCTATGATATACATAAAGTATGTACCTACTTATAGCTTTCAGGCTGTGTGAGTGAAAAGGCACTTAACTAGCCAAACACCCACTCTACTCAACCAGCTGCAAATGCTTGTGTACAATAGATAACCCATCCAGTACTATAATTAACAACAGAGGATTTACTGAGGGAGTACAACTACATGACCAAGCAGGAGGAGGCTTAAGGACTAGTCCCAGCAACAACTATGGCAGGCTTGTGATCAACTAGTCCCTTAGGAAAATCACCTTACACAGCCAAATATTCTCCTATGCCGCTCGCTTCATGGAATTCACCTTATGAGGGGAACCACAGGATCAAAAATCCCAATTTCTTAAGAATCTGTAGCACCTCAGATCTTCACATTCTCCTGCAAAAAAAAAGACTGGGAGGTGAGAGGGATTAAAGGCTTGTGAAGTTTTGGGTATATTTGCCTCCTGCTAGTGATAAGGAGTTGAATTCATGGACTTTATGAAAGAAATAGACTCATTAAAAATGTTTATTGTTGAACAAACTGATTTTGCAATGTTGCTGCTCATACTTAAATAGTGGAATCTCAAATCAGATAACCCCCCCTGGGGTTTTTCTAAAAGGTAAGCACATCTTGACTCCATCCACCAATAAAAAAAAAATTCCACTAATGTAAGAATGTACAATGGAGTCTAAAGACCCATACAAATTCTTTAAGCCTACAATTCTAGCCTCAAGAAGTTCTTTTTTGACTATATGAATCTTCTTAAGGATGAGCATCAACATGACTGGAAACAAATGTAGCATCAAAGCTTTTCTGAAAGGTTACTTATAAGAGGGTTTTCAAAATTCAAATAAACAAGCAAACAAAAATAAAAAACCTAATTTATTCTTACCTGATAAATTTATTTCTATCTTGACACGGTGAGTCCACGAATCATCTTAATTACTGTTGGGAATATCACTCCTGGCCATCAGGAGGAGGCAAAGAGCACCAAAGTAAAAGCTGTTAAATTCCACTCCCCCTACCCACAATCCCCAGTCATTCGACCAAAGGGAAAGGAGAAAGGAAGTAATCTAAGATGCAGAGGTGCCTGAAGTTTATAGAAAAGCAAACTGTCTAAAAAACAGGGCGGGCTGTAGACTCACTGTGTCAATAAAGAAATAAATTTAACAGGTAATAAATTATGTTTTCTTTCTAATGACATGGTGAGTCCACGGATCATCTTAATTACTGTTGGGAACCAATACCCAAGCTAAAGGACATGGATGATAAGGGAGAGACAAGACAGTTAACCTAAACAGAAGGCACCACTGCTTGAAGAACCTTTCTCCCAAAAGAAGAATTTGTAAAATTTAGAAAAAGTATGCAAAGATAACCAAGTTGCAGCCTTGCAAAGCTGATCTACAGAAGCTCAATTTTTGAAAGCCCAAGAAGATGAAACAGTCCTCGTGGAATGAGCCGCAATTCTCTCAGGAGGCTGCTGACCAGCAGTCTTATATGCCAAGCGAATAACACTCCTCAACCAACAAGAAAGAGAAGTAGCCGTAGCTTTCTTACCCTTACGCTTCCCAGAAAAGACAACAAATAAAGAAGAAGACTGGCGAAAATACTTAGTCGCCTGCAAATAATTTTTATTTAATTTTTTGTATAGTGCCGCCAAATTCCGTAGCGCTGGGTATTTCAAAGCACGAACCACATCCAGGTTGTGCAACAAACGCTTGTTATGAGAAGGATTAGTACACAAAGAAGGAACAACAATCTCTTGATTAATATTCTTATCCGAAACAACCTTGGGAAAAAAAAACAAGGCAGTACGCAGAAATACCTTATCAGAGTGAAAAATAAGAAAAGGCAATTCATACAGTAAGGCTGAAAGCTCCGAAACTCTTTGAGCCGAAGAAATAGCCACCAGAAACAAAACCTTCCAAGATAACATTTTAATAACCAAAGAATGCATAGGTTCAAATAGAGCCTGTTGAAGGACTCTAAGAACCAAATTAAGACTCCAAGGTGGAGTAGTAGACTTAAACACAGGCCGAATTCTAACCAAGGCCTGAAAAAAAGAATGAACATCTGGCACATCTGCCAGGCGCTTGTGCAATAAAATAGATAAAGCAGAAATTTGACCCTTCAGGGTACTAGCAGATAAACCTTTCCCCAAACCCTCCTGGAGAAAAGACAAAATCCTAGGAATCCTAACTCTACTCCACGATTAGCCCTTGGATTCACACCAATACAAATATTTATGCCAAATCTTATAATAAATCTTTCTAGTCACAGGCTTACGAGCCTGAATCATAGTCTCAATGACTGACTCAGAAAGACCACGCTTAGAAAGAATCAAGCGTTCACTCTTCAAGCAGTCAGCTTCAGAGAAACGAGATTTGGATGAAGGAAGGGACCCTGCAGAAGAAGGTCCTTCCTTAATGGAAGACGCCAAGGTGGAAGGAAAGACATCTCCACCAGATCTGCAAACCAGATTCTGCGAGGCCACGCCGGAGCAATGAGAATCACTGATGCCCTCTCTTGTTTGACCCGAGCAATGACCCGAGGAAGAAGAGCAAACGGAGGGAACACATATGCCAGACTGAAAGTCCAAGGAACTGCCAGAGCATCTATCAGAAAAGCCTGAGGATCCTTTGACCTCGACCCGTACCTCGGGAGCTTGGCATTCTGACAAGATGCCATGAGATCCAACTCTGGCTGCCCCCAACTGAGAATCAAGCTGGAAAATACCTCTGGATGAAGTTCCCACTCCCCCAGATGAAAAGTCTGTCTGCTCAGAAAATCTGCTTCCCAATTGTCCACCCCTGGAATGTGGATAGCAGACAGACAACAGTTGTGAATCTCCGCCCACTAAATAATCTTGGCTTCCTCTGTTATGGCCAAGGAACTCCAAGTTCCTCCCTGATGATTGATGTAAGCCACTGACGTAATGTTGTCCGACTGAAACCTGATAAACTGGGTTGAAGCAAGCTGACGCCAGGCTAGAAGAGCATTGAAAATTGCTCTCAGTTCCAAAACATTTATTGGAAGAACCGACTCCTCCCGAGTCCATAGACCCTGAGCCCTTAATGAACCCCAAACAGCACCCCAGCAGCATCCGTGGTTACAATCACCCTGGCAGGTCTGCGAAAGCAAGTTCCCTGAGAGAGAAGATCCTGAGACAACCACCATGGAAGAAAATCTCTGGAAATCTGATCTAAAACAATCTTTGGAGATAGATCCGCATAATCCCAGTTCCACTGCCTGAGCAAGCATAACTGCAGAGGTCTGAGATGGAACCGAGCAAACGGAATGGTGTCCATGACTGAAACCATTAGACCAATAACCTCCATGCACTGAGCCACTGACGCCCGAGGAAGGGACTGAAGGACAAGACACGTATTAAAAATCTTTGACTTTCTTGCTTCTGTCAGAAACATTTTCATCTCTAGAGAATCTATAATGGTCCCCAAAAATACCACTCTTGTAGCCGGAATTAAGGAACTTTTTCCTAAATTCACCTTCCAACCGTGGGAGCGCAGAAAAGACAACAACAACAACTCTGTGTGGGAGTTTGCTAGTTGAAAAGATGGAGCCTAGACTAGAATGTCGTCCAGATAAGGAGCCACTGCAACACCTTTCAATCGAAGCACCGCCAACAATGCTCCCAGGACCTTTGAAAAATTCTGGAAGCTGTTCCCAGACCAAAAGGAAGAGCTACAAACTGAAAATATTTGTCTAGAAATGCAAATCTTAGGAACCTGTGATGATCCCTGTGAATGGGAATATGCAGTTTCGCATCCTTTAGATCCACTGTGGTCATGAACTGAACTTCCTGAACCAAAGGAAGAATGGAACAAATAGTTTCCATCTTGAAAGACGGAACCCTGAGAAACCTGTTTACACTCTTATAAAGAAAAGGAAAGGGCGCCTCCTAGTGTAGCCAGTAGATTTGTTCAATATGAGTACAGAAAATAAAATAATACTCACAAAGTGAAGCAGCAAAGGTAGTGCCAAGGTAAGCGATCTGGGAACTCAGCAGTGTCCCAGTGTACTATGCACAGGTGAGGGCGGCTCTAGAAGGTGGAGAAAAGAAGGGCGACTCCTAGTGCAGAGCAATATGATGTATATACCCCGTAAATAATCTCAGGTGAAGAGGTACTCACAATTTGAAGCGCACACGATAGTGCAAATATCACCTACTGGGTATATTGCTGTGACCCAGTGCACATATAGGTATCAAAGGTGTATATGGAAAGGCCAAATGTATCCTTTGGTGATGGATAAGGACAGCCGTATAAGAACAGGAGACTCCAGGTATTTAAAAAGTTTATACGATAATAAAAAAATAATAGATATTGCAGTATACAATACAATAATACAATATAATATATAAAATAAATCAGTATGACATGCTACGCGTTTCTCGGCGTTAACCACACCGTTTCCTCAGGCCTTTCCATATACACCTTTGATACCTATATGTGCCTGGACTGCTTCCCCATATTCCAAGACTGATTTGACTTCCAAGATGGCTTGGACTGTTCCTGCTTGGAGGAAGAAGAGAAAGATTTACCTTAGAAGTTACGAAAGGAACGAAAATTACTCTGCCGACCCTTCTGTTTATTTCTTTTATCCTGAGGAAGAGAATCCCCCTTCCCTCCCGTAATATCAGAAATAATCTCAGCCAAACCTGGCCCAAACAAGGTCTTACCCTTGTAAGAAATAGACAAAAGTTTAGACTTAGAGGACACATCCGCAGAACAGGATTTTAACCATAAAGCTCTGCGAGCTAAAATGGCAAAACCAGAAATTTTAGCTCCAAACTTGATGAAGCATCTGCAATAAAGGAATTGGCCAACTTCAAAGCCTTGATTCTATCTTGAATTTCTTCAAGAGGAGTATCCTGCTGAATAGAATCAGACAATGCATCAAACCAATATGCCGCCGCACTAGTAACCGTAACAATACATGCAGCCGGTTGCCATTGATACCCCTGGTGAACATAAATCTTTTTAAGCAAAGCTTCAAACTTCTTATCCATAGGATCTTTAAAGGAACAGCTGTCCTCAATAGGAATAGTGGTCCTCTTGGTCAGAGTGGAAACTGCTCCCTCCACCTTAGGAACCATCTGCCAAGATTCCTTAATATAATCAGCAATAGGAAACATCCTCCTAAAAATTGGAGAAGGGGAAAAGGGAATCTCAGGCTTCTCCCATTCTCGTGCAATAATATCTGAAACACGATCTGGTATAGGAAAAACTTCCACCGAGGAAGGGACATCAAAAAACGTATCAACTTTACTAGATTTCTTAGGAATAACCATGACTGATGCCTCAGAGTCATCCAAGGTAGCCAAAACCTCCTTCAGTAACAAATGGAGGTGCTCTAGCTTAAACCTAAAGGAAACAACCTCAGGTTCAGAAGAAGGATTTACACTATCAGAATTCGAGATCTCACCCTCAGATGCTACTGAAGTATCTTCCTCCTCAGACTTATGAGAAGAAACACTAGACACAATTGCAACAGAATCAGAAACCTTATACTTCCTCTTGCGCTTCCCCTGCAACATAGGAAAAGCAGACAAAGCCTTAGATACTGCCGAGGATATATGGGTAGCCATATCCTGCAAGGAAAAACCAACCTGAGACGAAACACAGGGCACTGCAGAAGATTGAGACGTATGAGGAGAAAGCTGTGGATTAGCCTGAACAGGAGACTTCTGAACAACATCCGCCCTAGACAATGAAGGCTCAGAATCAAAAAGTCTATCCTTGTAATGTAATGTTCTCTCAATACAAGAGGAACAAAAAGGGATAAGAGGCTCAACATTAGTATTTAAACATAGAGAACAAGCAACAGTTTTAAGGCTCTCTTGGTCCATCTTATTCCAAAGGAAAAAACCTTAATCAATAAAAAATTCTAGGTTAAAATCAGAACTTGAATGAAACAAAAAAAAACGTTACTGAAAATCCTTAAATAAACTGCACAATAAATCTTGCAGCAACAATTTTTCACAAAATGAATGCAAAAAGAGACACAAACGTTATAGTCCCTGAAATTCAGACAGAAACTTAAATATAAACAGCCCACAAAAAAAAACAACAGGCAACCTCCACACCTCAGCAAGCTCTGCTGAAAGTGCCTACCTGACCTCCTTGCTGCCAGAAACAAAGTCAGAAAATGATCCGGACCCCCATACAGCCGCACCGGAGAGAACGCTGAACCACCTCTGAGGAGCTATGCAACAGAGCTGCAGCATCCGGGAACAACAGGAAACGGCTAAAAGGGCGCCAAAAACGTCCTTGCTATCTCAGATAGGTCCGCCTATTGTGGGCATGGCCTAACAAACCTCCCGGTAGCAATTAATACACAAACAAAAAACATGCACACCAAAGTGAAAACATAATAAACTGAGCCTCCAAATATCCCCAGTGCCTGCAAAACTGCCATACAATAAACCATTAACCTAGAAGGCTGATTGTATATTTAGACAGAATTATCTGTCAAAGTGCCAAATTCTCCTATATCAAAACAGGGAAAGAAATAGGCACTTACCTCAAAAATCTGTCCGGCAGCAGGACAACTCACTTGGTATGAGAGGAGCTTCCTGCCTCACATGGACCTGTGGAAAAAACTAAATTTATGCTTACCTGATAAATTTCTTTCTCTTGTGGTGTATCCAGTCCACGGGTTCATCCATTACTTGTGGGATATTCTCCTTCCCAACAGGAAGTTGCAAGAGGACACCCACAGCAGAGCTGTCTATATAGCTCCTCCCCTAACCCCCACCTCCAGTCATTCGACTGAAGACAAGTAAGAAAAAGGAGAAACTATAGGGTGCAGTGGTGACTGTAGTTTAAAAAATAAAAACACCTGCCTTAAATTGACAGGGCGGGCCGTGGACTGGATACACCACAAGAGAAAGAAATTTATCAGGTAAGCATACATTTTGTTTTCTCTTGTAAGGTGTATCCAGTCCACGGGTTCATCCATTACTTGTGGGATATCAATACCAAAGCTTTAGGACACGGATGAAGGGAGGGACAAGGCAGGCACTTAAACGAAAGGCACCACTGCCTGTAAGACCTTTCTCCCAAAAATAGCCTCCGAGGAAGCAAAAGTATAAAATTTGTAGAATTTAGAAAAAGTATAAAGCGAAGACCAAGTCGCCGCCTTACAAATCTGTTCAACAGAGGCCTCATGTTTAAAAGCCCATGTGGAAGCTACCGCTCTAGTAGAATGAGCTGTAATTCTTTCAGGAGGCTGCTGGCCAGCAGTCTCATAAGCTAAACGGATTATGCTTCTCAGCCAAAAAGAAAGAGAAGTTGCCGAAGCCTTTTGGCCTCTCCTCTTTCCAGAGTAGACAACAAACAATGCAGATGTTTGACGAAAATCCTTAGTAGCTTGCAAATAAAACTTTAAAGCACGAACCACGTCAAGATTGTGTAACAGACGTTCCTTCTTTGAAGAAGGATTAGGACACAGTGACGGAACAACAATTTCCTGATTGATATTCCTATTAGATACTACCTTAGGAAGAAACCCAGGTTTGGTACGCAAAACTACCTTATCTGCATGGAAGATCAGATAAGGGGAATAACACTGCAAGGCAGAAAGCTCTGAAACTCTTCGAGCCGAAGAGATAGCTACTAAAAACAGAACTTTCCAAGATAAAAGCTTGATATCTATGGAATGCAAGGGTTCAAACGGAACCCCTTGAAGAACTTTAAGAACTAAATTTAAACTCCATGGCGGAGCAACAGGTTTAAACACAGGCCTGATTCTGACCAAAGCCTGACAAAACGCCTGAACGTCTGGAACATCAGCCAGGCGCTTGTGCAAAAGAATAGACAGAGCAGAAATCTGTCCCTTTAAGGAACTAGCCGATAATCCCTTTTCCAATCCTTCTTGGAGAAAAGATAGTATCCTAGGAATCCTGACCTTACTCCACGAGTAACCCTTGGATTCACACCAATAAAGATATTTACACCATATCTTATGATAGATTTTCCTGGTGACAGGCTTTCGAGCCTGAATCAAGGTATCAATGACCGACTCGGAGAAACCACGCTTTGATAAAATCAAGCGTTCAATCTCCAAGCAGTCAGACACAGAGAAACTAGATTTGGATGTTTGAATGGACCTTGGAGTAGAAGGTCCTGCCTCAGCGGCAGAGTCCATGGTGGGAAGGATAAAATGTCCGCCAGATCTGCATACCAAGTTCTGCGTGGCCACGCAGGTGCTATCAAAATCACTGAAGCTCTCTCCTGCTTGATCTTGGCAATCAGACGAGGGGGGAGAGGAAATGGTGGAAACACATAAGCCAGGCTGAAGGACCAGGGCACTGCTAGAGCATCTATCAGCGTTGCCTGGGGATCCCTTGACCTGGACCCGTAACGAGGAAGCTTGGCGTTCTGACGAGATGCCATCAGATCCAGTTCTGGTTTGCCCCATAGTTGAATCAGCTGGGCAAATACCTCCGGATGGAGCTCCCACTCCCCCGGGTGAAAAGTCTGCCGACTTAGAAAGTCCGCCTCCCAGTTCTCTACTCCTGGGATATGGATAGCAGAGAGATGTGGCAAGAGTGAACCTCTGCCCATAGAATTATCTTAGAAACCTCCTTCATTGCCAGGGGGCTCCTTGTTCCCCCCTGATGGTTGATATAGGCTACAGTCGTGATATTGTCCGACTGAAATCTGATGAATCTGACCGCAGCTAGTTGAGGCCAAGCCTGAAGAGCATTGAATATCGCTCTCAGTTCCAGAATGTTTATCGGAAGGAGGGCCTCCTCCTGAGCCCACGAACCCTGAGCCATCAGGGAATTCCAGATTGCGCCCCAGCCCAGAAGGCTGGCATCTGTCGTCACTATAGTCCACTCTGGCCTGCGGAAACTCATTCCCCTGGACAGATGGACCCGAGATAACCACCAGAGAAGAGAATCCCTGGTCTCTTGATCCAGATTTAACAGAGGAGACAAATCTGTGTAGTCCCCATCCCACTGATTGAGCATGCAAAGTTGCAGTGGTCTGAGATGTAGGCGGGCAAACGGAACTATGTCCATTGCCGCTACCATAAGGCAGATCATTTCCATACACTAAGCTACTGACGGTCGAGAAGTGGAATGAAGAGCACGGCAAGAAGTTAGAAGCTTTGATATCCTGACCTCTGTCAGAAAATTTTTAATTTCTACCGAATCTATCAGAGTTCCTAGGAAGGAAACTCTTGTGAGAGGAGAGAGTGAACTCTTTTCTCTGTTCACCTTACACCTGTGAGACCTCAGAAAGGCCAGAACAATGTCCGTATGGGACTTGGCGATTTGAAAAGTCGACGCCTGGATCAGGATGTCGTCTAGGTAGGGAGCCAACGCTATGCCCGGTGGTCTTAGAACCGCCAGTAGAGACCCTAGAACCTTCGTAAAGATTCTTGGCGCCGTGGCTAATCCGAAGGGAAGAGCCACAAACTGGTATTGCCTGTCTAGGAAGGCGAACCTGAGGAACTGATGATGATCTCTGTGAATCAGAATGTGGAGATAAGCATCCTTTAAGTCCACGGTAGTCATATATTGACCCTCCTGGATCATAGGGAGGATGGTTCGGATTGTCTCCATCTTGAACAATGGGACCCTGAGAAATTTGTTTAGGATCTTGAGATCCAAGATTGGTCTGAACGTTCCCTCTTTTTTGGGAACTATAAACAGGTTTGAATAGAAACCCTGCCCCTGTTCCTCCCTTGGAACTGGGTGGATCACTCCCATAACCAGTAGGTCTTGAACGCAACGTAAGAATGCCTCTCTCTTTATCTGGTTTGCAGATAGTTGTGAGAGGTGAAATCTCCCCTTTGGAGACGAACCTTTGAATTCCAGAAGATATCCCTGGGAAACAATTTCTAGTGCCCAGGGATCCTGGACGTCTCTTGCCCAAGCCTGGGCAAAGAGAGAAAGTCTGTCCCCTACTAGATCCGGTCCCGGATCAGGGGCTTCTCCTTCATGCTGTCTTAGAGGCAGCAGCAGGTTTTTTGGCCTGCTTCCCCTTGTTCCAAGCCTGGTTAGGTCTCCAGACTGGTTTGGACTGGGCGAAATTTCCCTTTTGTTTTGCATTAGAGGAAGCTGAAGCTGCGCCACTCTTGAAGTTTTGAAAGGAACGAAAAGTATTCTGTTTGGTCCTTAACTTATTGGACCTATCCTGAGGAAGGGCGTGACCTTTTCCTCCAGTAATATCAGAAATGATCTCCTTCAGACCAGGCCCGAATAGGGTCTGTCCCTTGAAGGGGATGTTAAGAAGCTTAGACTTTGAAGTTACGTCTGCTGACCAGGACTTAAGCCATTGCGCCCTACACGCCAGAATAGCAAAACCTGAATTCTTAGCCGCTAGCTTGGTTAAATGAAAAACGGCGTCAGAAATAAAGGAATTAGCTAACTTAAGAGCTTTAATCCTGTCTAAAATATCATCTAACGTGGTCTCCACCTGTAGAGCCTTCTCAAAAGACTCGAACCAAAAAGCCGCTGCAGCAGTAACTGGGGCAATGCATGCAAGAGGCTGGAGAATAAAACCTTGATGTATAAAATTTTTTTTAAGGAGACCCTCCAATTTTTTAACCATAGGATCTAGGAAAGCACAACTGTCCTCGACGGGGATAGTTGTATGCTTAGCTAGGGTAGAGACTGCTCCCTCCACCTTAGGGACCGTCTGCCACGAGTCCCGTACGGCGGCATCTATGGGAAACATCTTTTTAAAAGCAGGAGGGGGAGAGAATGGCACACCTGGTCTATCCCATTCCTTAGTAATAATTTCTGAAAACCTCTTAGGGACTGGAAAAACATCAGTGTAAACAGGCACTGCAAAGTATTTGTCCATCTTACACAATTTCTCTGGAAGTACAATGGGTTCACAGTCATCCAAAGTCGCTAAAACCTCCCTAAGCAATAAGCGGAGGTGTTCGAGCTTAAATTTAAACGCTGTCATTTCAGAATCAGACTGAAGCAACGCCTTCCCTGAATCTGACATGTCAGCCACAGATAGAAGCTCTCCTGCCTCAGCTTCTGAGCATTGTGAGGGTATATCGGACACCGGTATTAAAGCGTCAGAAAGCTCTGTATTAGTTCTAGCCCCAGAGCTGTCTCGCTTTCGTTGTAACCCTGGCAGTTTGGACAATACCTCTTAGAGGGAAGCATTCATAACTGCCGCCATGTCCTGTAATGTAAAAGAATTAGACGCGCTAGATGTACTTGGCGTCATTTGAGCGGGAGTTATAGGTTCTGACACATGGGGAGAGCTAGATGGCATAATCTCACTTTTTTCAGTCAGAGAATCCTCTGGAGATAAATCTTTAAGCGCCATAATATGGTCTTTATAGTTTATAGAAATTTCAGTACATTTGGTACACATTCTAAGAGGGGGTTCCACAATGGCTTCCAAACATATTGAACAAGGAGTTTCCTCTATGTCAGACATGTTTAACAGACTAGTAATGAGACAAGCAAGCTTGGAAAACACTTTAATAATGGTGAAACAGCAATTAAACAAAAACGTTACTGTGCCTTTAAGAGAAAAAAAAAACTAGCACTTAAACTGCAAACCAGTGTAAAAATATAATAAAGTCTTCGAAATTTTTACAGTGTGTGTAAGGGACTAAAGCAACATTGCACCCACTTGCAAATGGATGGTTAACCCCTTAGCCCCCAAACCGGATTTAAAAAACGTCAACCACCGGTAAAAGACAGTTGAGCACCCTGCCACAGCTCTGCTGAGGCTCCTACCTGCCCTCAAATACGATTTAGGGAAGAAATAAACCCTTTATAATGGTCCTCAGATGCCAAAGGACTCCTCTAGGGAAGCTGGATGTTTTAGTCTGAAGGAAACTGCTCATCTAGAGAGCGAAAATAGGCCCCTCCCACCATGTACTGGATGTCAGAGGGGCCTTAAGAAAATACTCCTAGGAGTATCTGACTAGCCATGTGGAAAACGTGATTCTATATAGCATGTTAAATATTTTTTAGTAATTTATGCTGTACTGCTGGGTGATCACACTGTACTGATCTCACCAGGTCACACACAAGCTGAATATAAATACCTGGAGAATGAAGTCAACATTTAATTGCAGGGAAAATAACTAGGCAAAAATGTGAAGGCTATGAATCCAATATAAATACATATAAATGTAAACTAT